>NW_028324722.1:0-1172 GCF_052110815.1 Crocodylus siamensis
GGAGTCCTAGTGGACTCCAAGATGAAGACGAGTCGTCAGTGTGACGAAGTCATCAGCAAGACTAACGGCACTTTATCATGCCTCAGCAGATGAATGACAAACAGGTCATCTGAACCCAGCACTCTTTCCTGTCTATGCAGGTGTCGGACTCGATGATCTATTGAGGTCCCTTCCGACCCTAATATCTATGAATCTATGAACTTCAAACTCAGCAATAGCCCCAAACAAGGTATCACACACCTACCACCAGCCCTGATACCACACAAGACATCACACCCAGACATTCCACAGAGAAAGCAGGGGACCATGGCAGAAAATGTCCTGCTCCTGTAAATGTTTGCAAATATGTCCTTGAGGCAGGCAGAGCCCATCCTCTCCACACACACCCGCTTCCACAACTTAATCCTGCACTCCCCAGCCAACATCCTCCTCCACACACACTTTTGCAAAACTTATGAGTTCTCTCCTGTCCATCCCAGTGCCCAGCCAAGCCCCAGTTAGCCCCTGGGGTAGGTTAGATCTCCCCTCTAGAGAATCCCAAGTTTCCATCTGACACCAGCCACATAGATGGATGGAGGGAGGCCTGTTTCCAGCCTCCATGTCTCTAACCCCCTTTAGCTCCAGGCAGTGACCAGACACGAGACAGCCTTGAGACCAACATACCAACTGGAAATGCCAGCTCAACCCAACCAGGGACCAGTTCCACTGCAGCCTGACAAGAGCCAGCCCTCCCGACCCCCGCCCAGCCAAGGTGAGTATGGTGCACATATTGGTTGCTGTAGCATTAGGAAAAATAGAGGTGTAAACTGTGTAGTACATCATCATGTATAACACAACACATACTTTGTTCCATTTCAAGGCAAACTAAATGCATTTCTGTTATGCAGGACGGGGCGGGGTAGGCAGCAATATATTTTTTAGATAAGGTTCAAAGCCAGAGAACCAAAGTAACTATAAAAAGGTTCACTGGTTTGATGCTTTATATGTAAAGTTAAAAAAACACCCTGAACCAACTACGCAAAAAATAGCAAAACAATCCAAAGTTATAGTGTAATTCACCCTGTCATCATTCCAGCTGAATGTATGTCATTTATTCAGATTCATATGGCAAAATCTAGCCTTCTTCAGTGTCTTGATGGTCCCCCTGAAACCTCACTGTCAGTCATGTCTTT
>NW_028324723.1:0-17046 GCF_052110815.1 Crocodylus siamensis
TGCAAGGCCCCATTGGCTTACCTGGGGTTCACCTGGTGGCTGCAGGGCCCCATAGGCTTGCCTGAGCTTTACCTAGTAGCTGCAAGGCCCATTCGCATACCTAGGCTTGGCCTGGTGGCTGCAAGGCCCCATGCGCTTGCAGAGGATGGACCTGGTGGCTGATAGGCCCCATTCGCGTGCTTTCGGTTGACCTGGTGCCTGCAAGGCCCCATTCGCTTACCTGGGTTTGACCTGATGGCTGCAAGGCCCCATTCTCTTGCCTAGGGTTCCCCTGGTGGCTAGAGGGCCCCATACGCATGCAGGAGGTTGACATGGTGGCTGCAAGGCCACATATCACCTCCCTGCGGGAGACCTGGTGGCTGCAAGGCCCCATTCACTTGTGTTGTGTTCTCCTGGTGGCTGTAACACCCCATTCACTTGCATTGGGTTGACCTGGTGTCTGCAAGGCCCCGTAAGCTTGCCTGAGTTACATCTGGTGGCTCCAAGGCCCTTTCAGTTGCCTGGGGTTGATCTGGTGGCTGCAAGGCCCCATTCGCTTGCCTGGGGTTGACATGGTTGCTGGAAGGCCCCATTCACTTGCCTGGGGTTGCCCTGGTGGCTGCAAGGCCACATTCACTTGCAATGGGTTGACCAGGTGTCTGCAAGGCCCCATTCGGTTACCTGGGGTTGACCTGGTGGCTGCAAGGCCCCATTCGCTTGCCTGGGGTTCACCTGGTGGCTGCAGGACCCCATAGGCTCGCAGGGGGTTGACTTGGTGGCTGCAAGGCCCTTTAGCTTGCATTGCATTGTCCTGGTGGCTGCAATGCCACATTCAATTGCCTTGGCTTCACGTGTTGGCTGCAAGGCCCCATTCGCTTGCATTGGGATGACGTGGTGTCTGCAAGGTCCCATCCGCTTACCTGCGGTTGACCTGGTGGCTGCAGGGCACCATTCACTTTCCTGGGGTTGACCCAGGGGCTGCAGGGCCCCATAGGATTCCAAGGGGTTGAGCTGGTGGCTCCAAAGGCCCCATTCGCTTGCCTGGGGTTCACCTGCTGGCTGCATGGCCCTTTCGCTTAGCTGGGGTTGCCCTTGTGGCTGCAAGGCCCCATTCAGTTGCCTGGGCTTAACCTGGTGGCTGCAAGGCCCCATTCGCTTGCATTGGGATGACATGGTGTCTGCAAAGCCCCATTCGCTTACCTGGGGTTGTCCTGGTGTCCGCAAGGCCCCATTCGCTTCCCTGGGGTTGAACTGGTGGCTCCAAAGAACCATTCACTTACCTGGGGTTGACCTGGTAGCTGCAAGGCCCCATTTGCTTGCCTGGGGTTCACCGGGTGGCTGCAAGGCCTGATTAGCTTCCCTGGTTTTGAGCTGGTGGCTTCCAGGCCCCATTCGCTTGCCTGGGCTTGACCTGGGCACCAAAAGTTCCCCTAGGCATGCCTGGCATTGACATGGTTGTTGCAGGGCCCCATAGGCTGGCAGGGGGTTCACCTGGTGGCTGTAAGGCCCCATTCGCTAGCATTGGGTTGAACTGGTGTCTGCAAGGCCCCTTTCGCTTTCCTGGAGTTGACCTGGGCTCCGAAAGTCCCCTTAGGCATGCCTGGCGTTGACCTGGTGCCTGCAGAGCCCCATAGGCTTGCAGGGGTTGGACTTTGTGGTGGCAAGGCCACATTCGCTTCCCTGGGGTTGACCTGGTGGCTGGAAGGCCCCATTCGCTTACGTGGATTTGACCTGGTGGCTGCAATTACCCATTCACTTGCAGGGGGTTGACCTGGTGCCTGCAAGGCCCCTTTCGCTTGCCTGGGGTTGGCCAGGTGGCTGCAAGTCCCCACAAGCTCGCACGGGGTTGACTTGGTGGCTGCAAGGCCCTTTCGCTTTCCTGGAGTTGACCTGGGCTCCAAAAGTCCCCTTAGGCATGCCTAGGGTTGACCTGGTGGCTGCAGGGCCCCATAGGCTTGCAGGGGTTGGACTTTGTGGTGGGAAGGCCACATTCGCTTCCCTGGGGATGACCTGGTGGCTGGAAGGCCCCTTTCGCTTACCCGGGGTTGACCTGGTGGCTGCAATTCCCCATTCACTTGCAGGGTGTTGACCTGGTGGCTGCAAGGCCCCTTTCGCTTGCCTGGGGTTGGCCAGGTGGCTGCAAGTCCCCACAGGCTCGGACGGGGTTGACTTGGTGGCTGCAAGGCCCTTTCGCTTGCATTGCATTGACCTGGTGGCTGCAATGCCCTGTAGCCTTGCCTGAGTTCCACCTGGTGGCTGGAAGGCCCCATTCACTTGCCTGGGCTTGCCCTGGTGGCTACAAGGCCCCATTCGCTTGCATTGGGAGGACCTGGTGTCTGCAAGGTCCGATTCGCTTCACTGGGGTTGAGCTGGTGGCTGCAAGGCCCCTTTCATTTCCATTGGGTTAACCTGGTGTCTCCAAGGCCCCGTAGGCTTGCCTGGGCTTCACCTGGTGGCTGCAAGGCCCCATTCGCTTGCATTGGTTTTACCCGGTGTCTGCAAAGCCCCATTCGGTTACCTGGGGTTGACCTGGTGGCTGCAAGGCCCCATTTGCTTGCCTGGGGTTGACCTGGTTGCTGCAAGGCCCCATTCGCTTTAATGGGGTTGACCTGGTGATTGCAAGGCCCCTATCGATTACTTGGGGTTGACCTGGTGGCTGTAAGGCCCAACTCGCTTAAATGGGGTTGACCCAGTGGCTGCAAGGCCCCATTCGCTTGCTTGGGTTTCACCTGGTGGCTGCAGGACCCCATAGGCTCGCACGGGGTTGACTTGGTGGCTGCAAGGCCCTTTCGCTTGCATTGCATTGACCTGTTGGCTGCAATGCCCTGTATCCTTTCCTGAGTTACACCTGGTGGCTGCTGGGCCCCATTCGCTTGCATTGGGATGACGTGGTGTCTGCAAGACCCCATCCGCTTACCTGCGGTTGACCAGGTGGCTGCAAGGCCCCATTCACTTACCTGGGGTTGACCCGGGGGGTGCGGGGCCCCATAGGCTTGCAGGGGGTTGAGCTGGTGGCTCCAAGGCCCCATTCGCTTGCCTGAGGTTCACCTGGTGGCTGCATGGCCCTTTCGCTTAGCTGGGGTTGACCTGGTGGCTGCAAGGCCCCATTCAGTTGCCTGGGGTTGACCTGGTGGCTGGAAGGCCCCATTCGCTTACCTGGGGTTGACCTGGTGGCTGCAACGATCCATTCACTTGCAGCGGGTTGACCTGGTGGCAGAAAGGCCCCATTCGCTTCCCTGGGGTTTAACTGGTGGCTGCAAGGCCCCATTCACTTGCCTTCGGTTGACCTGGTAGCTGCAAGCCCCCATTCACTTGCTTGGGGTTGACCTGGGCTTCAAAAGCCCCCTAGCATGCCTGGGGTTCACCTGGTGCCGGGACTTCCTGCTGCCCTGAGCTTCTCTCTCGAACAAGCACCAGGAGTGCGGACGCAGGACCCGCACACCCGCCAGGGACTTAAGCCTCCATCAAGTGCCCCGCCACCCAGGCTCTAAACCTCCAAGAAGTGCCTCCCACACATGGGCCAGCCCCCATTCACTTGCCTGGGGTTGACCTGCTGGCTGCAAGGCCCCATTCACTTGCATTCGGTTGACCTGGTGGCTGCAACACCCCATTCGCTTGCACTGGGTTGACCTGGTGTCTGCAAGGCCCCATTCGCTTACCTGGGGTTGTCCTGGTGTCCGCAAGGCCCCATTCGCTTCCCTGGGGTTGAACTGGTGGCTGCCAAGAACCATTCACTTACCTGGGGTTGATCTGGTAGCTGCAAGGCCCCATTTGCTTCCCGGGGCTTGACCTGGGCTCCAAAAGTCCTCCGAGGGATGTCTGGGGTTCATGTGGTGCCCGGAGTTGCTGCCGCTCAGGGCTTCACTCCCAAACAAACACCTGGACTGTCGATGCAGGACAGGCAAAATGGCCTGGGGCTTAAGCCTCTGTCAAGTTCCCTTAACCCACCAAGGAGTGCCCCCGCCACGTGGGCCAGGCCCCATTTGCTTTCCTAGGGTTGATCTGGTGCCTGCCAGGCCCCTTCAGTTGCATTGTGTTGACCTGGTGGCTGCAATGCCCCATTCACTTTCCTTGGGATGACCTGGTGGCTGCCAGGCCCTTCACTTGCCTGGGTTTGACCTGGCCTCCAAAAGTGGCCCTAGGCATGCCTGAGGTTCACCTGGTTCCCCTACTTGCTGCTGCCCTGCGCTCCAAAAGTTCCAGTAGGCATGCCAGGAAGTGCATCCGGACCCCAGTTTTACGGAAACCCCGGAGACCGGATCCCGGGAGGTGGATTCGGAGCACGGTCTTGCGGAAAACCCGGAGGCTGGATCCCGGGAGGTGGATCCGTAGCCCGGTCGTGCGGAAAACCCAGGATCGGACCCCAGATGGCAGATCCGGAGCCCGGTCTTGCGAAAAACCCAGAGAGGGGATCCCGGGAGTCAGATCCGCAACCCGTTCTCCCGGAAAACGCGAAGAAAGGATCCCGTGAAGTAGGTCAGGAGCTCACTCTGCCAGAAAACCCGGACAGGGCATTCCAGGAAGCGGGTCCGGAGCCCGCTATTCAGGAAAACCCGGAGACCAGAGTCCCGGGAAGCACGTCCCTAGCCCGCTCTGCTGGATAGCCCGGAGAGGGGATCCTGGGAAGCGGGTCCGGAGCCTGGTCTTCTGGAAAACCTGGAAACTTGATCCCGGGAAGCGGATCCGGAGCCTGGTCTTCCGGAAAATCCGGAAAGTGGATCCTGGGAACCGGATCCGGAACCGAGTCCTCTGAAACTTTTGCATAAGGAAGGGATTTCCACCCTCCGGAGCCTGGTCTTCCGGAAAACCCGGAAACCGGATCCCGGGAAGCGGATCCGGAGCCTGGTCTTCTGGAAAACCTGGAAACTGGATCCCGGGAAGCGGATCCGGAGCCTGGTCTTCTGGAAAACAAGGAAACCGGATCCCGGGAAGCGGATCCGGAGCCGAGTCCTCTGAAACTTTTGCATAACGAAGGGATTTCCAGCCTCCGGATCCCGGTCTTCCGGAAAACCCGGAAACTGCATCCCGCAAAGCGGATCCGGAGCCTGGTCTTCTGGAAAACCCGGAAACCGGATCCCGGGAAGCGGATCCGGAGCCGATTCCTCAGAAACTTTTGCATAACGAAGGGATTTCCCGCCTCCGGCTCCCAGTCTTCCGGAAAACCCGGAAACTGGATCCCGGGAAGCGGATCCGGAGCCTGGTCTTCTGGAAAACCCGGAAACCGGATCCCGGAAAGCGGATCCGGAGCCGAGTCCTCCGAAACTTTTGCATAACGAAGGGCTTTCCGGCCTCCGGCTCCCGGTCTTCCGGAAAACCCAGAAACTGGATCCCGGGAAGCGGATCCGGAGCCTGGTCTTCTGGAAAACCCGGAAACCGGATCCCGGGAAGCGGATCCGGAGCCGATTCCTCCGTAACTTTTGCATAACGAAGGGATTTCCGGCCTCCGGCTCTCGGTCTTCCGGAAAACCCGGAAACTGGATCCCGGGAAGCGGATCCGGAGCCTGGTCTTCTGGAAAACCCAGAAACCGCATCCCGGGAAGCGGATCCGGAGCTGAGTCCTCTGAAACTTTGGCATAAGGAAGGGATTTCCGGCCTCCGGCTCCCGGTCTTCCGGAAAACCCAGAAACTGGATCCCGGGAAGCGGATCCGGACCCTGGTCTTCTGGAAAACCCGGAAACCGGATCCCGGGAAGCGGATCCGGAGCCGAGTCCTCCGAAACTTTTCCATAATGAAGGGATTTCCGGCCTCCGGCTCCCGGTCTTCCGGAAAACCCGGAAACTGGATCCCGGGAAGCGGATCCGGAGCCTGGTCTTCTGGAAAACCCGGAAACCGGATCCCGGGAAGCGGATCCGGAGCCGAGTCCTCCGAAACTTTTGCATAACGAGGGATTTCCGGCCTCCGGCTCCCGGTCTTCCGGAAAACCCGGAAACTGGATCCCGGGAAGCGGATACGGAGCCTGGTCTTCTGGAAAACCCGGAAACCGGATCCCGGGAAGCGGATCCGGAGCCGAGTCCTCCGAAACTTTTGCATTACGAAGGGATTTCCGGCCTCCGGCTCCCGGTCTTCCAGAAAACCCGGAAACTGGATCCTGGGAAGCGGATCCGGAGCCTGGTCTTCTGGAAAACCCGGAAACCGGATCCCGGGAAGCGGATCCGGAGCCGAGTCCTCCGAAACTTTTGCATAACGAAGGGATTTCCGGCCTCCTGATGGCGGTCTTCAGGAAAACCCAGAAACTGGATCCCGGGAAGCGGATCCGGAGCCTGGTCTTCTGGAAAACCCGGAAACCGGATCCCGGGAAGCGGATCCGGAGCCAAGTCCTCCGAAACTTTTGCATAACGAAGGGATTTCCGGCCTCCGCCTCCCGGTCTTCCGGAAAACCCGGAAACTGGATCCCGGGAAGCGGATCCGGAGCCTGGTCTTCTGGAAAACCCGGAAACCGGATCCCGGGAAGCGGATCCGGAGCCGAGTCCTCCAAAACCCTTGCATAACGAGGGATTTCCGGCCTCCGGCTCCCGGTCTTCCGGAAAACCCGGAAACTGGATCACGGGAAGCGGATCCGGAGCATGGTCTTCTGGAAAACCCGGAAACCGGATCCCGGGAAGCGGATCCGGAGCCGAGTCCTCCGAAACCCTTGCATAACGAAGGGATTTCCGGCCTCCGGATCCCGGTCTTCCGGAAAACCCAGAAACTGGATCCCGGGAAGCGGATCCGGAGCCTGGTCTTCTGGAAAACCCGGAAACCGGATCCCGGGAAGCGGATCCGGAGCCGAGTCCTCCGAAACTTTTGCATAACCAAGGGATTTCTGGCCTCCGTATCGAGGTCTTCCGGAAAACCCGGAAACTGGATCCCGGGAAGCGGATCCGGAGCCTGGTCTTCTGGAAAACCTGGAAACTGGATCCCGGGAAGCGGATCCGGAGCCTGGTCTTCTGGAAAACCGGAAACTGGATCCCGGGAAGCGGATCCGGAGCCGAGTCCTCTGAAACTTTTGCATAATGAAGGGATTTCCAGCCTCCGGATCCCGGTCTTCCGGAAAACCCGGAAACTGCATCCCGGGAAGCGGATCCGGAGCCTGGTCTTCTGGAAAACCTGGAAACTGGATCCCGGGAAGCGGATCCGGAGCCTGGTCTTCTGGAAAACCCGGAAACCGGATCCCGGGAAGCGGATCCGGAGCCGAGTCCTCTGAAACTTTTGCATAACGAAGGGATTTCCCGCCTCCGGATCCCGGTCTTCCGGAAAACCCGGAAACTGGATCCCGGGAAGCGGATCCGGAGCCTGGTCTTCTGGAAAACCTGGAAACTGGATCCCAGGAAGCGGATCCGGAGCCGAGTCCTCCGAAACTGTTGCATAATGATGGGATTTCCGGCCTCCGGCTCCCGGTCTTCCGGAAAACCCGGAAACTGGATCCCGGGAAGCGGATCCGGACCCTGGTCTTCTGGAAAACGCAGTAAACGGATCCAGGGAAGCGGATCCGGAGCCGAGTCCTCAGAAACTTTTGCATAACGAAGGGATTTCCGGCCTCCGGCTCCCGGTCTTCCGGAAAACCCGGAAACTGGATCCCGGGAAGCGGATCCGGAGCCTGGTCTTCTGGAAAACCCAGAAACCGCATCCCGGAAGCGGATCCGGATCCTGGTCTTCTGCAAACCCGGAAACTGGATCCCGGGCGGATCCGGAGCCGAGTCCTCCAAAACCCTTGCATAACGAAGGGATTTCCGGCCTCCGGCTCCCGGTCTTCCGGAAAACCGGAAACTGGATCACGGGAAGCGGATCCGGAGCATGGTCTTCTGGAAAACCCGGAAACCGGATCCCGGGAAGCAGATCCGGAGCCGAGTCCTCCAAAACCCTTGCATAACGAAGGGATTTCCGGCCTCCGGATCCCGGTCTTCCGGAAAACCCAGAAACTGGATCCCGGGAAGCGGATCCGGAGCCTGGTCTTCTGGAAAACCCGGAAACCGGATCCCGGGAAGCGGATCCGGAGCCGAGTCCTCCGAAACTTTTGCATAACCAAGGGATTTCTGGCCTCCGTATCGAGGTCTTCCGGAAAACCCGGAAACTGGATCCCGGGAAGCGGATCCGGAGCCTGGTCTTCTGGAAAACCTGGAAACTGGATCCCGGGAAGCGGATCCGGAGCCTGGTCTTCTGGAAAACCGGGAAACTGGATCCCGGGAAGCGGATCCGGAGCCGAGTCCTATGAAACTTTTGCATAATGAAGGGATTTCCAGCCTCCGGATCCCGGTCTTCCGGAAAACCCGGAAACTGCATCCCGGGAAGCGGATCCGGAGCCTGGTCTTCTGGAAAACCTGGAAACTGGATCCCGGGAAGCGGATCCGGAGCCTGGTCTTCTGGAAAACCCGGAAACCGGATCCCGGGAAGCGGATCCGGAGCCGAGTCCTCTGAAACTTTTGCATAATGAAGGGATTTCCCGCCTCCGGATCCCGGTCTTCCGGAAAACCCGGAAACTGCATCCCGGGAAGCGGATCCGGAGCCTGGTCTTCTGGAAAACCCGGAAACCGGATCCCGGGAAGCGGATCCGGAGCCGAGTCCTCCGAAACTTTTGCATAACGAAGGGATTTCCGGCCTCCGGCTCCCGGTCTTCTGGATCCCGGGAAGCGGATCCGGACCTGGTCTTCTGGAAAACCCGGAAACCGGATCCCGGGAAGCGGATCCGGAGCCGAGTCCTCCGAAACTTTTGCATAACGAAGGGATTTCCGGCCTCCGGATCCCGGTCTTCCGGAAAACCCGGAAACTGGATCCCGGGAAGCGGATCCGGAGCCTGGTCTTCTGGAAAACCCGGAAACAGGATCCCGGGAAGCGGATCCGGAGCCGAGTCCTCCGAAACTTTTGCATAATGAGGGATTTCCGGCCTCCGGCTCCCGGTCTTCCGGAAAACCCGGAAACTGGATCCCGGGAAGCGGATCCGGAGCCTGGTCTTCTGGAAAACCCGGAAACCGGATCCCGGGAAGCGGATCCGGAGCCGAGTCCTCCGAAACTTTTGCATAACGAAGGGATTTCCGGCCTCCGGCTCCCGGTCTTCCGGAAAACCCGGAAACTGGATCCCGGGAAGCGGATCCGGAGCCTGGTCTTCTGGAAAACCCGGAAACCGGATCCCGGGAAGCGGATCCGGAGCCGAGTCCTCCGAAACTTTTGCATAACGAAGGGATTTCCGGCCTCCGGCTCCCGGTCTTCCGGAAAACCCGGAAACTGGATCCCGGGAAGCGGATCCGGAGCCTGGTCTTCTGGAAAACCCGGAAACCGGATCCCGGGAAGCGGATCCGGAGCCGAGTCCTCCGAAACTTTTGCATAACGAAGGGATTTCCGGCCTCCGGCTCCCGGTCTTCCGGAAAACCCGGAAACTGGATCCCGGGAAGCGGATCCGGAGCCTGGTCTTCTGGAAAACCCGGAAACCGGATCCCGGGAAGCGGATCCGGAGCCGAGTCCTCCGAAACTTTTGCATAACGAACGGATTTCCGGCCTCCGGCTCCCGGTCTTCCGGAAAACCCGGAAACTGGATCCCGGGAAGCGGATCCGGAGCCTGGTCTTCTGGAAAACCCGGAAACCGGATCCCGGGAAGCGGATCCGGAGCCGAGTCCTCCGAAACTTTTGCATAACGAAGGGATTTCCGGCCTCCGGCTCCCGGTCTTCCGGAAAACCCGGAAACTGGATCCCGGGAAGCGGATCCGGAGCCTGGTCTTCTGGAAAACCCGGAAACCGGATCCCGGGAAGCGGATCCGGAGCCGAGTCCTCCGAAACTTTTGCATAACGAAGGGATTTCCGGCCTCCGGCTCCCGGTCTTCCGGAAAACCCGGAAACTGGATCCCGGGAAGCGGATCCGGAGCCTGGTCTTCTGGAAAACCCGGAAACCGGATCCCGGGAAGCGGATCCGGAGCCTGGTCCTCTGGAAAACCCGGAAACCGGATCCCGGGATTTCCGGCCTCCGGCTCCCGGTCTTCCGGAAAACTTTTGGAAACTGGATCCCGGGAAGCGGATCCGGAGCCTGGTCTTCTGGAAAACCCGGAAACCGGATCCCGGGAAGCGGATCCGGAGCCGAGTCCTCCGAAACTTTTGCATAACGAAGGGATTTCCGGCCTCCGGCTCCCGGTCTTCCGGAAAACCCGGAAACTGGATCCCGGGAAGCGGATCCGGAGCCTGGTCTTCTGGAAAACCCGGAAACCGGATCCCGGGAAGCGGATCCGGAGCCGAGGAAACTTTTGCATAACGAAGGGATTTCCGGTCTTCTGGAAAACCCGGAAACTGGATCCCGGGAAGCGGATCCGGAGCCTGGTCTTCTGGAAAACCCGGAAACCGGATCCCGGGAAGCGGATCCGGAGCCGAGTCCTCTGAAACTTTTGCATAATGAAGGGATTTCCGGCCTCCGGATCCCGGTCTTCCGGAAAACCCGGAAACTGGATCCCGGGAAGCGGATCCGGAGCCTGGTCTTCTGGAAAACCCGGAAACCGGATCCCGGGAAGCGGATCCGGAGCCGAGTCCTCCGAAACTTTTGCATAACGAAGGGATTTCCGGCCTCCGGCTCCCGGTCTTCCGGAAAACCCGGAAACTGGATCCCGGGAAGCGGATCCGGAGCCTGGTCTTCTGGAAAACCCGGAAACCGGATCCCGGGAAGCGGATCCGGAGCCGAGTCCTCCGAAACTTTTGCATAACGAAGGGATTTCCGGCCTCCGGCTCCCGGTCTTCCGGAAAACCCGGAAACTGGATCCCGGGAAGCGGATCCGGAGCCTGGTCTTCTGGAAAACCCGGAAACCGGATCCCGGGAAGCGGATCCGGAGCCGAGTCCTCCGAAACTTTTGCATAACGAAGGGATTTCCGGCCTCCGGCTCCCGGTCTTCCGGAAAACCCGGAAACTGGATCCCGGGAAGCGGATCCGGAGCCTGGTCTTCTGGAAAACCCGGAAACCGGATCCCGGGAAGCGGATCCGGAGCCGAGTCCTCCGAAACTTTTGCATAACGAAGGGATTTCCGGCCTCCGGCTCCCGGTCTTCCGGAAAACCCGGAAACTGGATCCCGGGAAGCGGATCCGGAGCCTGGTCTTCTGGAAAACCCGGAAACCGGATCCCGGGAAGCGGATCCGGAGCCGAGTCCTCCGAAACTTTTGCATAATGAAGGGATTTCCGGCCTCCGGCTCCCGGTCTTCCGGAAAACCCGGAAACTGGATCCCGGGAAGCGGATCCGGAGCCTGGTCTTCTGGAAAACCCGGAAACCGGATCCCGGGAAGCGGATCCGGAGCCGAGTCCTCCAGAAACTTTTGCATAACGAAGGGATTTCCGGCCTCCGGCTCCCGGTCTTCCGGAAAACCCGGAAACTGGATCCCGGGAAGCGGATCCGGAGCCTGGTCTTCTGGAAAACCCGGAAACCGGATCCCGGGAAGCGGATCCGGAGCCGAGTCCTCCGAAACTTTTGCATAACGAAGGGATTTCCGGCCTCCGGCTCCCGGTCTTCCGGAAAACCCGGAAACTGGATCCCGGGAAGCGGATACGGAGCCTGGTCTTCTGGAAAACCCGGAAACCGGATCCCGGGAAGCGGATCCGGAGCCGAGTCCTCCGAAACTTTTGCATAACGAAGGGATTTCCGGCCTCCGGCTCCCGGTCTTCCAGAAAACCCGGAAACTGGATCCCGGGAAGCGGATCCGGAGCCTGGTCTTCTGGAAAACCCGGAAACCGGATCCCGGGAAGCGGATCCGGAGCCGAGTCCTCCGAAACTTTTGCATAACGAAGGGATTTCCGGCCTCCGGATCCCGGTCTTCAGGAAAACCCGGAAACTGGATCCCGGGAAGCGGATCCGGAGCCTGGTCTTCTGGAAAACCCGGAAACCGGATCCCGGGAAGCGGATCCGGAGCCGAGTCCTCCGAAACTTTTGCATAACGAAGGGATTTCCGGCCTCCGGCTCCCGGTCTTCCGGAAAACCCGGAAACTGGATCCCGGGAAGCGGATCCGGAGCCTGGTCTTCTGGAAAACCCGGAAACCGGATCCCGGGAAGCGGATCCGGAGCCGAGTCCTCCGAAACTTTTGCATAACGAGGGATTTCCGGCCTCCGGATCCCGGTCTTCCGGAAAACCCAGAAACTGGATCCCGGGAAGCGGATCCGGAGCCTGGTCTTCTGGAAAACCCGGAAACCGGATCCCGGGAAGCGGATCCGGAGCCGAGTCCTCCGAAACTTTTGCATAACGAAGGGATTTCCGGCCTCCGGATCCCGGTCTTCCGGAAAACCCGGAAACTGGATCCCGGGAAGCGGATCCGGAGCCTGGTCTTCTGGAAAACCCGGAAACCGGATCCCGGGAAGCGGATCCGGAGCCGAGTCCTCCGAAACTTTTGCATAACGAAGGGATTTCCGGCCTCCGGCTCCCGGTCTTCCGGAAAACCCGGAAACTGGATCCCGGGAAGCGGATCCGGAGCCTGGTCTTCTGGAAAACCCGGAAACCGGATCCCGGGAAGCGGATCCGGAGCCGAGTCCTCCGAAACTTTTGCATAACGAAGGGATTTCCGGCCTCCGGATCCCGGTCTTCCGGAAAACCCGGAAACTGGATCCCGGGAAGCGGATCCGGAGCCTGGTCTTCTGGAAAACCCGGATCCCGGGAAATCCGGATCCCGGGAAGCGGATCCCGGAGCCGAGCCGAGTCCTCCGAAACTTTTGCATAACGAAGGGATTTCCGGCCTCCGGATCCCGGTCTTCCGGAAAACCCGGAAACTGGATCCCGGGAAGCGGATCCGGAGCCTGGTCTTCTGGAAAACCCGGAAACCGGATCCCGGGAAGCGGATCCGGAGCCGAGTCCTCCGAAACTTTTGCATAACGAAGGGATTTCCGGCCTCCGGCTCCCGGTCTTCCGGAAAACCCGGAAACTGGATCCCGGGAAGCGGATCCGGAGCCTGGTCTTCTGGAAAACCCGGAAACCGGATCCCGGGAAGCGGATCCGGAGCCGAGTCCTCCGAAACTTTTGCATAATGAAGGGATTTCCGGCCTCCGGCTCCCGGTCTTCCGGAAAACCCGGAAACTGGATCCCGGGAAGCGGATCCGGAGCCTGGTCTTCTGGAAAACCCGGAAACCGGATCCCGGGAAGCGGATCCGGAGCCGAGTCCTCCGAAACTTTTGCATAATGAAGGGATTTCCGGCCTCCGGCTCCCGGTCTTCCGGAAAACCCGGAAACTGGATCCCGGGAAGCGGATCCGGAGCCTGGTCTTCTGGAAAACCCGGAAACCGGATCCCGGGAAGCGGATCCGGAGCCGAGTCCTCCGAAACTTTTGCATAACGAAGGGATTTCCGGCCTCCGGCTCCCGGTCTTCCGGAAAACCCGGAAACTGGATCCCGGGAAGCGGATCCGGAGCCTGGTCTTCTGGAAAACCCGGAAACCGGATCCCGGGAAGCGGATCCGGAGCCGAGTCCTCCAAAACTTTTGCATAACGAAGGGATTTCCGGCCTCCGGCTCCCGGTCTTCCGGAAAACCCGGAAACTGGATCCCGGGAAGCGGATCCGGAGCCTGGTCTCTCCGGAAACCGGAAAACCCGGAATAACGAAGGGATTTCCAGCCTCCGGAGCCTGGTCTTCCGGAAAACCCGGAAACCGGATCCCGGGAAGCGGATCCGGAGATCCCGGGAAGCGGATCCGGAGCCGAGTCCTCCGAAACTTTTGCATAACGAAGGGATTTCCGGCCTCCGGATTTCCAGCCTTCCGGAAAACCCGGAAACTGGATCCCGGGAAGCGGATCCGGAGCCTGGTCTTCTGGAAAACCCGGAAACTGGATCCCGGGAAGCGGATCCGGAGCCTGGTCTTCTGGAAAACCCGGAAACCGGATCCCGGGAAGCGGATCCGGAGCCGAGTCCTCCGAAACTTTTGCATAACGAAGGGATTTCCGGCCTCCGGATCCCGGTCTTCCGGAAAACCCGGAAACTGGATCCCGGGAAGCGGATCCGGAGCCTGGTCTTCTGGAAAACCCGGAAACCGGATCCCGGGAAGCGGATCCGGAGCCGAGTCCTCCGAAACTTTTGCATAACGAAGGGATTTCCGGCCTCCGGCTCCCGGTCTTCCGGAAAACCCGGAAACACCTGGGAAGCGGATCTGGAGCCTGGTCTTCTGGAAAACCCGGAAACCGGACACCGGGAAGCGGATCGGAGCCGAGTCCTCCGAAACTTTTGCATAACGAAGGGATTTCCGGCCTCCGGCTCCCGGTCTTCCGGAAAACCCGGAAACTGGATCCCGGGAAGCGGATCCGGAACCTGGTCTTCTCCAGATCCCGGGAAGCGGATCCGGAGCCGAGTCCTCCGAAACTTTTGCATAATGAAGGGATTTCCGGCCTCCGGCTCCCGGTCTTCCGGAAAACCCGGAAACTGGATCCCGGGAAGCGGATCCGGAGCCTGGTCTTCTGGAAAACCCGGAAACCGGATCCCGGGAAGCGGATCCGGAGCCGAGTCCTCCGAAACTTTTGCATAATGAAGGGATTTCCGGCCTCTGGCTCCCGGTCTTCCGGAAAACCCGGAAACTGGATCCCGGGAAGCGGATCCGGAGCCTGGTCTTCTGGAAAACCCGGAAACCGGATCCCGGGAAGCGGATCCGGAGCCGAGTCCTCCGAAACTTTTGCATAACGAAGGGATTTCCGGCCTCCGGCTCCCGGTCTTCCGGAAAACCCGGAAACTGGATCCTGGGAAGCGGATCCGGAGCCGAGTCCTCCGAAACTTTTGCATAATGAAGGGATTTCCGGACTCCGGATCCCGGTCTTCCGGAAAACCCGGAAACTGGATCCCGGGAAGTGGATCCGGAGCCTGGTCTTCTGGAAAACCCAGAAAACAGATCCCGGGAAGCGGATCCGGAGCCGAGTCCTCCGAAACTTTTGCATTATGAGGGGATTTCCGGCCTCCGGCTCCCGGTCTACCGGAAAACCCGGAAACTGGATCCCGGGAAGCGGATCCGGAGCCTGGTCTTCTGGAAAGCCCGGAAACCGGACCCCGGGAAGCGGATCCGGAGCCGAGTCCTCCAAAACTTTTGCAAAATGGAAGGGATTTCCGGCCTCCGGATCCCGGTCTTCTGGAAAACCCGGAAACTGGATCCCGGGAAGCGGATCCGGAGCCGAGTCCTCCGAAACTTTTGCATAACGAAGGGATTTCCGGCCTCCGGATCCCGGTTTTCCGGAAAACCCGGAAACTGGATCCCGGGAAGCGGATCCGGAGCCTGGTCTTCTGGAAAACCCGGAAACCGGATCCCGGGAAGCGGATCCGGAGCCGAGTCCTCCGAAACTTTTGCATAACGAAGGGATTTCCGGCCTCCGGCTCCCGGTCTTCCGGAAAACCCGGAAACTGGATCCCGGGAAGCGGATCCGGAGCCTGGTCTTCTGGAAAACCCGGAAACCGGATCCCGGGAAGCGGATCCGGAGCCGAGTCCTCCGAAACTTTTGCATAACGAAGGGATTTCCGGCCTCCGGCTCCCGGTCTTCCGGAAAACCCGGAAACTGGATCCCGGGAAGCGGATCCGGAGCCTGGTCTTCTGGAAAACCCGGAAACCGGATCCCGGGAAGCGGATCCGGAGCCGAGTCCTCCGAAACTTTTGCATAACGAAGGGATTTCCGGCCTCCGGCTCCCGGTCTTCCGGAAAACCCGGAAACTGGATCCCGGGAAGCGGATCCGGAGCCTGGTCTTCTGGAAAACCCAGAAACCGGATCCCGGGAAGCGGATCCGGAGCCGAGTCCTCCGAAACTTTTGCATAATGAAGGGATTTCCAACCTCCGTCTCCCGGTCTTCCGGAAAACCCGGAAACTGGATCCCGGGAAGCGGATCCGGAGCCTGGTCTTCTGGAAAACCCGGAAACCGGATCCCGGGAAGCGGATCCGGAGCCGAGTCCTCCGAAACTTTTGCATAATGAAGGGATTTCCGGCCTCCGGCTCCCGGTCTTCCGGAAAACCCGGAAACTGGATCGGAGCCGAGGAAGCGGATCCGGAGCCTGGTCTTCTGGAAATCCGGAGCCCCGGAAACCGGATCCCGGGAAGCGGATCCGGAGCCGAGTCCTCCGAAACT
The DNA here is from genome assembly GCF_052110815.1 of Crocodylus siamensis. NCBI lineage: Eukaryota > Metazoa > Chordata > Crocodylia > Crocodylidae > Crocodylus > Crocodylus siamensis. Next base: position 15,986 of record NW_028324723.1, read on the forward strand.
TTTGCATAACGAGGGGATTTCCGGCCTCCGGCTCCCGGTCTTCCGGAAAACCCGGAAACTGGATCCCGGGAAGCGGATCCGGAGCCTGGTCTTCTGGAAAACCCGGAAACCGGATCCCGGGAAGCGGATCCGGAGCCGAGTCCTCCGAAACTTTTGCATAACGAAGGGATTTCCGGCCTCCGGATCCCGGTTTTCTGGAAAAGCCGGAAACTGGATCCCGGGAAGCGGATCCGGAGCCTGGTCTACTGGAAAACCCGGAAACCGGATCCCGGGAAGCGGATCCGGAGCCGAGTCCTCCGAAACTTTTGCATAACGAAGGGATTTCCGGCCTCCGGCTCCCGGTCTTCCGGAAAACCCGGAAACTGGATCCCGGGAAGCGGATCCGGAGCCTGGTCTTCTGGAAAACCCGGAAACCGGATCCCGGGAAGCGGATCCGGAGCCGAGTCCTCCGAAACTTTTGCATAACGAAGGGATTTCCGGCCTCCGAATCCCGGTCTTCCGGAAAACCCGGAAACTGGATTCCGGGAAGAGGATCCGGAGCCTGGTCTTCTGGAAAACCCGGAAACCGGATCCCGGGAAGCGGATCCGGAGCCGAGTCCCCTGAAACTTTTGCATAACGAAGGGATTTCCGGCCTCCGGCTCCCGGTCTTCCGGAAAACCCGGAAACTGGATCCCGGGAAGCGGATCCGAAGCCTGGTATTCCGGAAAGCCCGGAAACCGGACCCCGGGAAGCGGATCCGGAGCCGAGTCCTCCGAAACTTTTGCATAACGAAGGGATTTCCGGCCTCCGGCTCCCGGTCTTCAGGAAAACCCGGAAACTGGATCCCGGGAAGCGGATCCGGAGCCGAGTCCTCCGAAACTTTTGCATAACGAAGGGATTTCCGGCCTCCGGCTCCCGGTCTTCCGGAAAACCCGGAAACTGGATCCCGGGAAGCGGATCCGGAACCTGGTCTTCTGGAAAACCCGGAAACCGATCCCGGGAAGCGGATCCGGAGCCGAGTCCTCCGAAACTTTTGCATAACGAAGGGATTTCCGGCCTCCGGCTCCCGGTCTTCCGGAAA
>NW_028324724.1:0-8483 GCF_052110815.1 Crocodylus siamensis
GGCTTTCAGGCCTCTCTCCCGCGAAGTCTCCAAGTCCTCCTGAAGGACTTGGATCTGCTCCTCTCGAGCCTGGATCTCTCCCCGTAAGGTCGTAATCAGATCCCTAGACACTTCCAACCTCTGCTGGACCTTTGTTTTCACTTTTGTCGGGGTTTCCCTGGCCTCAAGGGCCTGGTCCCTCCAGCGCCCCACTTCTGCCTGCATAACGCCGAGCTGGTATTCTCATTCTAGGCTCTTCTCCCTTTTGAGCGCTATTCGCTGCTCTACTTTCTGCGCCTTCGCCGCCTCCTCCGTTAGGAAGCATCGGATCTCCTTAGCAACCCCGCTCTTTTTGCCCGGCGACCATTGTCGCTCCAGAGCGGCTGCTCTAGCCTCTGCACTTTCTCGCCAGATATTGGCTACCTCCAGTTCCTGTCTGAGCTGGAACAGTTGTTCCTCCAGCTCCTCACACCTCAGTCTGCCCCTGAGGTCCTCCATATTCTCTTCCAGCCCCGCTAGGGACTGGCCTTCACCTGTCCCACGTATGTGCCCTACTGCCTCGGCACCATACGCGGGGTAATGGGCCTCCGTGCCCCAACAATGTCCAAGCCCCTCCAGGGCCGTTACTTCCTCTGTCTCACGTATGTGCCCTCCTGTCTCGGCCACATACGCTGAGTAATGGGCCTCCATGCCCCAACAATAACACCTGCCCTAATCGGCTGGGTTCGCTTTTCCCCGCCTGGGTTCACGGGTTCTACCCCGTGCACGGCCGGTGTTCCCGGCCAATGCACCACTTGTGAGGGGAGCGGAGGCCAGGGGCGGCCGTGAACCCCCTAGCGCCCCCTAAAGTCACGTTAGGGTGACGTAGCACCCTCAGAATCTCGCCCGCCACGACTTTGATGGTTAATATATATAATGTGGAGGCTGCCTGTTCCCTAATGGACGGGATTGGTGTCCTGTCCCTATTCCCGACTGGGGTATCTATGAGCGTCCCGCCTTAAGGGCTATGCGTGCCTCCAAACCTCCCCCTCAGCACGCCCCAAGCCTCGCAGCTGTTCTGGGGGACGTTTGTATGGTCCCTCGCCCCTCGGGTGCCCTTATTCTCTCTCTCGGGCCCCGGGGCTCCTCGCCCACCTGGCGCCTCCTTGGGTCGGGCCCCAATCTCTAGCCCGTTCCCCGCGCCCTGGGCCTGTCACGCTGGCGCCCAGCTACTCGCTGGTGCCTCCTGGGTCCGACTTGCTAGCGCCGCTTGATACCGGCGCCCCCGGGCCGGGTTCTAGCCGGCGCCTGGCTAATCGCCGGTTCCGCCTTGGGTCTGGAGCGCTTTCGCCGCCCTACTCTTGGCTCCCTTGGGCCGGCACGCTCTCACCGCCCTAGTCCCGGCGCCCTTGGGCCGGCACGCTCCCTCTGCCCTAGTCCCGGCGCCCTTGGGCTGGCACGCTCCCTCCGCCCTACTCTCGGCGCCCCTTGGGCCGGCTCGCTCTTGCCGCCCTAGTCCCTCGGCGCCCTTGGGCCGGCTCGCTCTCGCCGCCCTAGTCCCTCGGCGCCCTTCGGCCGGCTCGCTCTCGCCGCCCTGTCTCTGCCCCGCTCCGAGGCCTTGCCCTCTCTAGGGCCGGCGCCGCACGCCTCGCGCCCTGTCTCTGCCCCGCTCCGGGGCCTTGCCCTCTCTAGGGCCGGCGCCGCGCGCCTCGCGCTCTGTCTCTGCCCTGCTCCAGGGCTAAACACCGCCCTTATGGGCCGGGGTCTGTAACCCCGCACACCGCGCCTCCCTGGCGCAATACCGTGCCTCCCTGGCACCGACAATCGTGCCCCTGGCACTGTGCCCCTACTGGGCACTGGGAACCCCCAAGCTGTTGGGGAGCTCCCCTGAGGCCTCCTCGCTCCCCTACAGCCTCACCCGGTCCTCCGGTGTAAACTGTAACTCAAACTCAAGCCCTCTGGCTCCAACATAAACAGAGGCTCACACGCCCAGCAATAACTCCAAGCCCCGCCAGGTCTCTCAGTCCTACCTTCCCTCAGGGTGATCTTGTTCCCTGCATCATCGCAGCCGGTTAGCGTGGTAAAGTAGCAACCACTAACTCAGGCCGCTCAGCTCCGCCGCAGAGCTCCTGCTCCTGCGGCAGCCAGAAGGGAACTGTGTTTCCAACTCCGGCCTAAGTTGGTTATAAAGGCCTGGCCCTGCCCTCTTCCGGCCAGGTGACCACCTGGTTGCCCCGGCAACCAGGCACCTGAGCTGCCTGGGTGATTGACAACTCTGCCAATCTCCCTCACACTCACGGGGCACCTATGTGACTCCGTGACACCGCTCTTTGGCGAGAGAGGCAGCAAGCTGCTGGGAAGAGATGGCTCCCACCTCTCTCCCCTGGGGAGGAGGCTCTTCTCAGCCAGGCTGGCTGACCTGCTCCACTGGGCTTTAAACTAAGCCCGCTGGGGAATGGGGGGACTAGTGCCACTGCTGGCCTGCTGAGCAACCCTTGGAAAGCCAGCAGACCAAGGCACTTAAGGGAGACCACCCCTGCCCCAGCCATGGCACAATCTGTGAGCAAGGCAAGAGCCCCCAAGGGCACACTTGCCTGCCTGTACACTAATGCCAGGAGCCTGGGCAACAAGCAGGACGAGCTCGTCCTCCTGCTCAGTGCAAAGAAATATGATGTCTTTGGGATAATGGAGACCTGGTGGGACTCCACCCATGACTGCACCACGGGTATAGAGGGCTATACCCTGTACAGGAGGGATCGTGTTGACAAAAGGGGCGGGGGTGTCGCTCTCTATGTCAAGGAAAGCTACATGTCCCTGCAAGCTCATGTTGGCAACAAGCATGGAAAGCTAGAGACCCTCTAGGTAAAAATTTGTGGGGAATACGGCACAGGGGACACTACGGTGGGAGTCTACTACAGATCTCCCACTCAAAGTCCTGAACTTGACCAGAAGTTCGCCCGAGAACTGACTGAGGCCGCTTGCTCCAGGCCCTTGGTTGTCATGGGTGACTTCAATTACCCGCACATCTCGTGGGAAGATCACTCAGCTAAATCCGAGCGGTCGCAAAGCTTTCTCTCGTGCGTGGATGACCTCTACCTCACTCAAGAAGTCTATGGGCCAATGAGAGGCAAAGCGCTGCTTGACCTGGTACTGGCTACGGGGGACGACCTAATCGGCGACCTAGTGATTGATGGGAAGCTGGGTGACAGCGACCACGAGCTGCTTACCTTCACCATCCGCCGTAAAGCTGGCAAGTCAGTCAGCAACACAGAAGTCCTTGACTTCAGAAAAGCCGACTTTGACAAGCTCAAGAGGCTTGTCGGTCAGGCCCTCAGGGACCATGACCCCAGGGAGATGGGAGTTCAAGAAGAGTGGTTGCTTCTTAAGGAAGCGATCCTCAATGCACAAGCTAAATCTATTCCAACACGGAGGAAAGGCAGCAAGAAGGCACAGCAGCCCTCCTGGCTCTCCAGGGACCTAGCAGACCTCCTATGGCTAAAAAGGAAAGCCTACAAAGGATGGAGGACGGGTTTCACCTCCAAGGAGGATTATTCTGTGCTGGTCCAATCCTGCAGGGAGCAAACCAGGAAAGCCAAGGCTGCAACTGAACTCCAACTAGCTTCAAGCATCAAGGACAAGAAAAAGTCCTTTTTCAGATATGTGGGGAGCCAGAGGAAAAGCAAGGGCAACGTTGGACCTCTGCTAAACCAGATGGGGCAACTGGCAACTGACACCCAGGAAAAAGCCAACCTATTTAATAGGTACTTTGCATCAGTCTTTCATCAGTCCCATGGGATGCCCATGCCTGCAATGGGACAGGGAGAGCCAGGTGATGGGGATACCCTACCCTCCATAAATGCTGACCTTGTGAAGGAACACCTTGAGAAGCTGGATACCTTCAAGTCAGCCGGCCCTGACAATCTACACCCCAGGGTACTCAAGGAGCTGGCGAGCATCATAGCCCAGCCCCTGACACGGATCTTTGAAAACTCCTGGCGCTCTGGTGTAGTGCCCGAAGACTGGAAGAAGGCCAATGTGGTGCGGATCTTCAAGAAAGGGAGGAGAGTGGATCCAGCTAACTACAGGCCCATTTGCCTGACTTCTATCCTGGGGAAGATCTTAGAAAAGTTTATTAAGGAGGCCATCCTTGAGGGACTGGCCCAGGCTAACATCCTAAGGGATAGCCAGCACGGGTTTGTTGCGGGTAGGTCTTGCTTGACCAATCTCATATGACCAGATGACCCATCACCTGGACAAGGGTGAAGAGATTGATGTCATATATCTTGACTTCAAAAAAGCTTTTGATCTGGTATCCCATGATCATGTCTTGGCCAAACTGGCCAGTTGCGGCCTTGGCTCCACCATGATCCACTGGCTGGGAAATTGCCTCCGTGGTCGGACCCAGAGGGTTGTGATTGATGGCAGTCACTCATCGTGCTGCCCTGTGACCAGTGGGGTCCCTCAAGGCTCTGTCCTGGAACCCGTACTGTTCAACATCTTCATTAACAATGTGGATATTGGAGTCAGGAGTGGACTGGCCAAGTTCGCCAATGACACCAAACTTTGGGGCAAAGCATCCACGCCAGAAGATAGGCGGGTGATCCAGGCTGACCTGGACAAGCTCAGCAAATGGGCAGAGAAGAACCTGATGGTGTTTAACACTGAAAAATGCAAGGTTCTCCACCTTGGGAGGAAAAACCTGTGGCACCCTTATAGGCTCGGCAGTGCTACGTTGGTTAGCACTACAGAAGAAAGAGACTTGGGGGTCATCATTGACCACAAGACGAACATGAGCCTACAATGCGATGCTGCAGCTAGTAAAGTGACCAAAACACTGGCGTGCATCCAGAGATGCTTCTCGAGCAAATCCTGGGACGTCATTCTCCCCTTGTACTCGGCATTGGTGAGGCCACAGCTGGAGTACTGCATCGAGTTTTAGGCTCCACAATTCAAAAAGGATGTGGAGAAGCTTGAGAGAGCCACACGCATGATCAGAGGTCAGGAAAACAGATCTTATGATGACAGGCTGAGAGCCATGGGACTCTTTAGCCTGGAAAAGCGTAGGCTTGGAGTGATCTGATGGCCACCTATAAGTTTATGAGGGGTGACCACCAGGATCTGGGGGAACGTTTGTTCACCAGGATCTGGGGGAACGTTTGTTCACCAGAGTGCCCCAAGGGATGACTAGGTCGAATGGTCATAAACTCCTGCAAGACCGTTTCGGGCTGGACATAAGGAAGAATTTCTTTACTGTCTGAGCCCCCAAGGTTTGGAACAGTCTGCCAGCGGAGGTGGTTCAAGCACCTACATTGAACACCTTCAAGAGTAAATTGGATGCTTATCTTGCTGGGATCCTATAACCCCAGCTGACTTCTTGCCCTTTGGGCAGGGGGCTGGACTCGATGATCTCCCGAGGTCCCTTCCAGACCTAATGTCTATAAAATCTATGAAAATGTATTTCCCACCAAGTTAGAAATGGCACTCTTGTTAGTAAGTTCATATTTTACATGAATGAAACCCCTAGAGAGAAGTCAGACAAAAAAGGAACCATAGACTTATTTATTTATTTACATAATGAAATAAAATTTCATTTTATTGACATTTATGTATACAATGAATAATCTGTGCATTGACAGAATTGGTGGCTAAGGTCAATTCCAAGGCTAATTGCATTCTCAGCTATGTATGTGAAGCTTTATCCGTTATATAACAAAAACTCTCCATGTAGCCAGGGAGAGGCACCAAAAGCAAAAAGGTTCACAGAAGTGTCACTAGGTTTAATTACAGTGGGGTGAGACAGATAAAAAGTGAGCAGAATTTTACCCTGTAATACCCCTGTTAGGTATGGTCAGGGTGAGAAAGATTTGAGTCCCATAACCAGTCTGAGCTCATGCTGGGCACCTGCAAACCTGAAGTAATTACTGACCTCTCACCCTCTGGCCCTGCTGCAGTTATGCTATTGCTGATTCATTCCTATCAGGTCACATCAAATAAGTTCACAAGGCTCCCCCAATTTCAGCAATACCAGATGGCATTTCTGAATGATACAGGCCCAAGTAACCATATGAATGTGAACTCTCCTTGTGTTCACCCTCTCCCTCTCACTGCAGGTCCTGCTGCTGAAGATGTCAGTAGCTTCACACCTCTATAGTACATATGCAAGCACCCAGCCACAGCATGAGCAGAGGTTTCCCTTGAGGAGCAGGGATTGTGCTAGTTCTTGACAGGATCCAGGGGTGCTGGACCTTGGGGGTCACAGCTAAGTAGGGAAAGCCCCCTGCTGGTCCTGTCACAGGGCACTAAGGTGCCTGCTCCTTTAAGGGCTGAGACTGCTAGGGAGGGAGCCCCAGCACTCAGTCAGGAGCCCGCCCCCAGCAGCAAGTTGCCATGGCAGCAGGAACGAGGGCGGTAGCCCGCACCTGCTGGAGGAGGCCTCGTTGGGGGCCCGCTCCAGTGTGGGGGCCCAGCGCCGAGGGGCGCAGTGACAGACGAGGGCTGAGGAGAGCCCAGCGCCGAGGGGCGCAGAGAGACAGGGCTGAGGAGAGCCCGGTGACAACCTGAGGCCAAGTGAAACCAAGGCCTCAGAGGGACGCAGTGTGAATACCAGCTGCGAGGCTTGGGGCGTAGTAAAGGGACGGTTTGGAGCCACGCATCTAGCCCATAAGGCTGAGGGTGTCCCAAGACATCCAGTTTGAAGCGGGACCCAAACTGGGTATGAGATCCCACAGGGTTCAGTGGCGTCCATCAGGACCGTGTCCAAACAAACTTGGGGGCAGCCTCCCTATTCAAAATTAGTACCAACAAGACATGGCAGAGGGTGCCTATCAGGCTGAATTGGCACAGTCGAGGGGCCCTAGGGTTATTATAGTCATCCTTGGGGACCCATCCCATGACAGGTTCCCCACAGACTGCAAAGGAGTAAGTCATCCCTTCCTGGGGAGCCTGGGCCCCAGAGTGCCTTCTCCCCGTCATCTCTTCTCTTCCTCCCGTTCCTGAAGCTCCAGGTCCGTGGCCAAAGGGAAGAGCAGCCAATAGCACTTACACCACCTGGAAGCCAGCGAACTGCTTCCACTGGGTCCGGGTCTCTCGGATGCTTATCTTGCTGGGATCCTATAACTCTGTCGCGATGAACCCGGCAGAGCTGGCAAGCCAAGCTCGGGGTCGCGGTCACAGTGGATTGGCCGGGTGGTGGCTATTGGCACGGACAGGTGGGATTAGCGGCTTTGGAGTCTGAGAAGTACCCAGGCGTAGTGATTTAACAAAGATGGTTTATTTTACTCACGCTTTGAAGCGGAGGCACACAGTTGCTTTCTTCAGTTACAGTGATAACGTACAGACAACAAAGGGGTCTGTTGGCCCACGAGGTTCAGTCCGAAGACCTAGTCCCAGGGCTGGTCAACAGCTTATAAATGTGTATAACATAAAACAAACTGTAACGCGTAGGTGATGAGTCGCGTGACGCCAGTCCACAGCAGTGGACAATTGGGTGGTCGAATACGAAAAGCCGGGGTCGGTAGCCAGGAGGTGATGCAGCGAAGACGTCAGTTGGAGGGATAAGCAGAGTCGTAGTTAGTGAAGGAAGCCAAGGTCGATGATCCAGAGCCGGGTTAAACAAAGTCCAAAGGGTGATCCGAAATCGTAAGCCGTTAGTCAGTTCAAAAGGTAAATCAGGAGCCAGATAAACGTAGTCAAAAACCGCAATGGTAACGAGTGATACGAAATACTAAGCGAAGGAGGCGAAGGAGGAGATCAATAGGCCCTAAAGCCAGACTCAGAGAGCAGTCCCTGCAGCAGCAGCCTCTGTCTCCAGTCCACGCGATCTCCACACACACCGAGGGAGCGGCTCACAGAACTTTTATATCAATTTGGTAGCCAATCAGCGTGCTCTCCGCAGAGAAATTTCTAGTCCGATTACCTCATGTCAGGTTCTGACTGAGCATGCTCTCAGTCAGGAGCTGACACAATCTGAGCATGTGGGGAAAGTAGGTCAACAATGATTGACAGCTCCGCAGGTCACCCAGGGGGCAAGGAGTTGGTGAGCCTTGGAAATTTCCACTCACAGCTTCAAACCGCGCATGTCAGTTTAACCTCTTCTGTACTGGCAGCACATACTCAAAAATTTCCATGACAAACTCCAGCTGACTTCCTGCCCTTTGGGCAGGAGACTGGACTCGATGATCTCCCGAGGTCCCTTCCAGCCCTAATGTCTATGAAATCTATGATAGACCCTTAAGGAAAAGTTGGGTCAAACCTGTTTGCGTTCAGTGATACAAACAATATGGTCACAATAGAAGAGCAGCCCTGTTTTTGCGGGCTGGTCTACCTAGAGGACACTCAAAAAGCTTCATTTTGGCAGGGATGGCCTGCCCCAGAGATCGGTAATCCTCCAATGCATGCCAGGGCAGAGCATGCAAGGCCATTTTAATCGGCACAGGACCGAGGGGCCAGCGGTGCATTGCCACCCCTCTGGCTTTACTTGGGATGTGGAATGAGCTGTCTGCGCTCATCAGAGGATCAGTGCAAAC
>NW_028324725.1:0-59875 GCF_052110815.1 Crocodylus siamensis
TGGGGCCATGCAGCCACCAGGTCAACCCTAGGCAAGCGAATGGGGCCTGGCCCAGGTGGGGGGGCACTTTTTGGAGGCTTAAGCCCGGGTGTGGGGAGCACTTGATGGAGGCTTAAGGCTCTGGAGGTTGCGCGGGTCCTGCGACCGCACTCCCGGTGGTTTTTTGGGAGTGAAGCCCAGGGCGGCAGCATGTCCGGGCACCAGGACAACCCCAGGCATGCCTGGCGGGACTTTTGGAGCCCAGGTCAAGCCCAGGCAAGTGAATGGGGCCTTGCAGCCTCCAGGTCAAACCCAGGTAAGCGAATGGGGCCTTGCAGCCACCAGGTCAACCCCCTGCAAGCCTATGGGGCCATGCACGCACCAGGTCAAGCCCAGGAGAGCGAATGGGGCCTAGGCCAGGTGGCAGGGGCACTCCTTGGAGGCTTAAGCCCGGGTGGAGGGGCACTTGATGGAGGCTTAAGGGCTTGGCGGTTGTGCGGGTCCTGCGTCCTCACTTGTGGTGTTTTTTTGGGAGTGAAGCCCAGGGCGGCAGCATGTCTAGGCACCAGGTCAACCCCAGGCATGCCTAGGGGGACTTTTGGAGCCCAGGTCAACCCCAGGCAAGCGAATGGGGCCTTGCAGACACCAGGTCAACCCTAGGCAAGCGAATGGGGCCTGGCCCAGCTGCGGGGGGCACTTGTTGGAGGCTTAAGCCCGGGTGGGGGGGGCACTTGATGGAGGCTTAAGGGCCTGGCGGTTGTGCGGGTCCTGCGTCCGCACTCCCGGTGTCTTTTTGGGAGTGAAGCCCAGGGCGGCAGCATGTCCGGGAACCAGGTCAACCCCAAGCATGCCTAGGGGGACATTTGGAGCACAGGTCAACCCCAGGCAAGCGAATGGGGCCTTGCAGACACCAGGTCAACCCCTGGAAAGAGAATGGGGCCCGGGCAGGTGCGGGGGGCACTCCTTGGAGGCTTAAGGCTCTGGCGGTTGTGCGGGTCCTGCGTCCGCACTCCCGGTGTCTTTTTGGGAGAGAAGCCCCAGGCGGCAGCATCTCGGGGCACCAGGTCAACCCCAGGCATGCCTACGGGGACTTTTGGAGCCCAGATCAACCCCAGGCAAGTGAATTGGGCCTTGCAGCACCAGGTGAAGCCCTGGCAAGCACATGGGGCATAGCAGGCACACAAGGCATACCCAGGTAAGCGAATGGGATCTGTTCAGCCAGCAGGTCAACCCCAGGTAAGCGACTGGGGCCTTGCAGCCACCAGGTCAACCCTAGGCAAGCGAATGGGGCCTGGCCCAGGTGGGGGGGCACTTTTTGGAGGCTTAAGCCCGGGTGTGGGGAGCACTTGATGGAGGCTTAAGGCTCTGGAGGTTGCGCGGGTCCTGCGACCGCACTCCCGGTGGTTTTTTGGGAGTGAAGCCCAGGGCGGCAGCATATCTGGGCACCAGGAGAACCCCAGGCATGCCTAGGGGGACTTTTGGAGCCCAGGTCAAGCCCAGGCAAGCGAATGGGGCCTTGCAGCCTCCAGGTCAAACCCAGGTAAGCGAATGGGGCCTTGCAGCCACCAGGTCAACCCCCTGCAACCCTATGGGGCCATGCACGCACCAGGTCAAGCCCAGGCGAGCGAATGGGGCCTAGGCCAGGTGGCGGGGGCACTCCTTGGAGGCTTAAGCCCGGGTGGGGGGGCACTTGTTGGAGGCTTAAGCCCCTGGCGGTTGTGCGGGTCCTGCGTCCTCACTTGTGGTGTTTTTTTGGGAGTGAAGCCCAGGGCGGCAGCATGTCTAGGCACCAGGTCAACCCCAGGCATGCCTAGGGGGACTTTTGGAGCCCAGGTCAACCCCAGGCAAGCGAATGGGGCCTTGCAGACACCAGGTCAACCCTAGGCAAGTGAATGGGGCCTGGCCCAGCTGGGGGAGGCACTTCTTGCAGGCTTAAGCCCGGGTGGGGGGGGCACTTGATGGAGGCTTAAGGGCCTGGCGGTTGTGCGGGTCCTGCGTCCGCACTCCCGGTGGTTTTTTGGGAGTGAAGCCCAGGGCGGCAGCATGTCCGGGAACCAGGTCAACCCCAAGCATGCCTAGGGGGACATTTGGAGCACAGGTCAACCCCAGGCAAGCGAATGGGGCCTTGCAGACACCAGGTGAACCCCATGCTAGCCTGTGGGGCCCTAGAGGCACCAGCTCAACCCCAAGCAACTGAATGGGGCCTGGGCCAGGTGTCGGGGGCACTCCTTGGAGGCTTGAGCCTGGTTGGGAGGGCACTTGATGGAGGATTAAGGCTCTGGCAGTTGTGAGGGTCCTGCGTCCGCACTGCCGGTGGCTTTTTGGGAGTGAAGCCCAGGGCGGCAGCATGTCCGGGCACCAGGTCAACCCCAAGCATGCCTAGGGGGACTTTTGGAGCCCAGGTCAACCCCAGGCAAGCGAATGGGGCCTTGCAGCCTCCAGGTCAAACCCAGGTAAGCGAATAGGGCCTTGCAGCACCAGATGAACCCCCGGCAAGCGCATGGGGAGTAGCAGGCACCAAGGCATACCCAGGTAAGCGAATGGTGCCTTGCAGCCACCAGCTCAACCCCAGGCAAGCGAATGGGGCCTGGCCCAGGTGGGGGGGGCACTCCTTGGAGGCTTAAGGCTCTGGCAGTTGTGAGGGTCCTGAGTCCGCCCTCCCTGTGGCTTTTTGGGAGTGAAGCCCAAGGCGGCAGCATCTCGGGGCACCAGGTCAACCGCAGGCATGCCTAGGGGACTTTTGGAGCACAGGTCAACCCCAGGCAAGCGAATGGGGCCTTGCAGCCACCAGGTCAACAAAATGCAAACGAATGGGGACTGGCCCACGTTGCGGGGGCACTTTTTGGAGGCTGAAGCCCAGGTGTGGGGAGCACTTGATGGAGGCTTAAGGCTCTGGCGGTTGCTCAGGTCCTGCAACCGCACTCCCGGTGATTTTTTGGGAGTGAAGCCCAAGGCTGCAGCAAGTCCGGGCACCAGGACATCCCCAGGCATGCCTAGGGGGACTTTTGGAGCCAAGGTGAAACCCAGGCAAGCGAATGGCGCCTTGCAGATACCAGGTCAACCCAATGCGAGCGAATGGGGCCTGGCCCAGGTGGGGGGGGGCACTTGTTGGAAGCTTGAGGGCCTGGCGGTTGTGCGGGTCCTGTGTCCGCACTCCCGGTGTCTTTTTGGGAGTGAAGCCCAGGGCGGCAGTATGTCAGGGAACCAGGTCAACCCCAAGCATGCCTAGGGGGACATTTGAAGCACAGGTCAACCCCAGGCAAGCCTATGGGGCCATGCACGCACCAGGTCAACCCCAGGCAAGCGAATGGGGCCCTGCAGACACCAGGTCAACCCAATGCAAGCGAATGGGGCCTGGCCCAGGTTGGCGGGGGCACTTGATAGAGGCTTAAGGCCCTGGCGGTTGTGCGGGTCCTGCATCCGCACTCCCGGTGGTTTTTTGGAAGTGAAGTCAGGGCTGGCATCAAGTCCGGCCACCAGGACAACCCCAGACATGCCTAAGCGGACTCATGGAGTCCAGGTCAACCCCAGGCAAGCAAATGGGGCCTTGCAGCCTCAAGGCCAAACCCAAGTAATCGAATGGGGCCTTGCAGCCACCTGGTCAACCCCCTGCAAGCCTATGGGGCCATACACGCACCAGGTGAAACCCTTGTGAGCGAATGGGGCCTAGGCCAGGTGGCGGGGGGCACTCCTTGGAGGCTTAAGCCCGGGTGGGGGGCACTTGATGGAGGCTTAATGCCCTGGTGGTTGTGCGGGTCCTCCGTCCGCACTCCCGGTGGTTTTTTGGGAGTGGAGCCCAGGGTGGCAGCATGTCTGGGCACCAGGTCAACCCTAGGCATGCCAGGGAGACTTTTGGAGCCCAGGTCAACCCCTGGCAAGCAAATGGGGCCTTGCAGCCTCCAGGTCAAACCCAGGGAAGCGAATGGGGCCTTGCAGCCACCAGCTCAACCCCAGGCAAGCGAATGGGGCCTGGCCCAGGTTGGGGGGGCACTCCTTGGAGGCTTAAGGCTCTGGCAGTTGTGAGGGTCCTGCGTCCGCACTCCCGGTGGCTTTCTGGGAGTGAAGCCCAGGGCGGCAGCATGTCCGGGCACCAGGTCAACCCCAAGCATGCCTAGGGGGACTTCTGGAGCCCAGGTCAACCCCAGGCAAGCGAATGGGGCCTTGCAGCCACCAGGTGAACCCCATGCTAGCCTGTGGGGCCCTAGAGGCACCAGCTCAACCCCAAGCAACTGAATGGGGCCTGGGCCAGGTGTGGGGGGCACTCCTTGGAGGGTTGAGCCTGGGTGGGGGGGCACTTGATGGAGGCTTAAGGCCCTGGCAGTTGTGCGGGTGCTGCGTCCACACTTCTGGTGTTTTTTTGGGAGTGAAGCCCAGGGCGGCAGCATGTCCGGGCACCAGGACAACCCCAGGCATGCCTAGGGTGACTTTTGGAGCCCAGGATAACCCTACGCAAGCGAATGGGGCCTTGCAGACACCAGGTCAACCCAGTGCAAGCGAATAGGGCCTGGCCCAGGTGCGGGGGCACTTTGTGGAGGCTTAAGCCCGGGTGTGGGGAGCACTTGATGGAGGCTTAAGGTTCTGGCAGTTGTGAGGGTCCTGCGTCCGCACTCCCGGTGGCTTTTTGGGAGTGAAGCCCAGGGCGGCAGCATGTCCGGGCACCAGATCAACCCCAAGCATGCCTAGGGGGACTTTTGGAGCCCAGGTCAACCCCAGGCAAGCGAATGGGGCCTTGCAGCCTCCAGGTCAAACCCAGGGAAGCGAATGGGGCCTTGCAGCACCAGATGAACCCCCGGTAAGCGCATGGGGCGTAGCAGGCACCAAGGCATACCCAGGTAAGCGAATGGGGCCTTGCAGCCACCAGCTCAACCCCAGGCAAGCGAATGGGGCCTGGCCCAGGTGGGGGGGGGGCACTCCTTGGAGGCTTAAGGCTCTGGCAGTTGTGAGGGTCCTGCGTCCGCACTCCCGGTGGTTTTTTGGGAGTGAAGACAAGGGTGCCAGGAAGTCCGGGCACCAGGACAACCCCAGGCATGCCTAGGGGGACTTTTGGAGCCCAGGTCAACCCCAGGCAAGCGAATGGGGCCTTGCAGCCACCAGGTGAACCCCCTGCAACCCTATGGGGCCCTGCACGCACCAGGTCAACCCCAGGCAAGGGAATGGGGCCTAGCCGAGGTGGGGGCGGCACTTGTTGGAGGCTTAAGCCCGGGTGCGGGGGGCACTTGATAGAGGCTTAAGGCCCTGGCGGTTGTGCGGGTCCTGCGTCTGCACTCCCAGTGGTTTTTTGGGAGTGAAGCCCAGGGCGGCAGCAAGTCCGGACACCAGGACAACCCCAGGCATGCCTAGGGGGACTTTTGGAGCCCAGGTCAACCCCAGGCAAGCGAATGGGCCTTGCAGCCACCAGGTGAACACCCTGCTAGCCTGTGGGGCCCTGCACTCACCAGGTCAACCCCAGGCAAGGGAATGGGGCCTGGGCCAGGTGTGGGGGGCACTCCTTGGAGGCTTGAGCCCGGGTGGGGAGCACTTGATGGAGGCTTAATGCCCTGGTGGTTGTGCGGGTCCTCCGTCCGCACTCCCGGTGGTTTTTTGGGAGTGAAGCCCAGGGCGGCAGCATGTCTGGGCACCAGGTCAACCCCAGGCATGCCAGGGGGCCTTTTGGAGCCCCGGTCAACCCCTGGCAATCGAATGGGGCCTTGCAGCCTCCAGGTCAAACCCAGGGAAGCGAATGGGGCCTTGCAGCCACCAGCTCAACCTCAGGCAAGCGAATGGGGCCTGGCCCAGGTGGGGGGGGGCACTCCTTGGAGGCTTAAGGCTCTGGCAGTTGTGAGGGTCCTGCGTCCGCACTCCCGGTAGCCTTTTGGGAGTGAAGCCCAGGGTGGCAGCATGTCCGTGCACCAGGTCAACCCCAAGCATGCCTAGGGGGACTTTTGGAGCCCAGGTCAACCCCAGGCAAGCGAATGGGGCCTTGCAGCCACCAGGTGAACCGCATGCTAGCCTGTGGGGCCCTAGAGGCACCAGCTCAACCCCAAGCAACTGAATGGGGCCTGGGCCAGGTGTGGGGGGCACTCCTTGGAGGCTTGAGCCTGGGTGGGAGGGCACTTGATGGAGGATTAAGGCTCTGGCAGTTGTGAGGGTCCTGCGTCCGCACTCCCGGTGGCTTTTTGGGAGTGAAGCCCAGGGCGGCATCATGTCCGGGCCCCAGGTCAACCCCAAGCATGCCTAGGGGGACTTTTGGAGCCCAGGTCAACCCCAGGCAAGCGAATGGGGCCTTGCAGCCTCCAGGCCAAACCCAGGTAAGCGAATAGGGCCTTGCAGCACCAGATGAACCCCCGGCAAGCGCATGGGGAGTAGCAGGCACCAAGGCATACCCAGGTAAGCGAATGGGGCCTTGCAGCCACCAGCTCAACCCCAGGCAAGCGAATGGGGCCTGGCCCAGGTGGGGGGGGCACTCCTTGGAGGCTTAAGGCTCTGGCAGTTGTGAGGGTCCTGCGTCCGCCCTCCCTGTGGCTTTTTGGGAGTGAAGCCCAAGGCGGCAGCATCTCGGGGCACCAGGTCAACCGCAGGCATGCCTAGGGGACTTTTGGAGCACAGGTCAACCCCAGGCAAGCGAATGGGGCCTTGCAGCCACCAGGTCAACAAAATGCAAACGAATGGGGACTGGCCCACGTTGCGGGGGCACTTTTTGGAGGCTGAAGCCCAGGTGTGGGGAGCACTTGATGGAGGCTTAAGGCTCTGGCGGTTGCTCAGGTCCTGCAACCGCACTCCCAGTGGTTTTCTGGGAGTGAAGCCCAAGGCTGCAGCAAGTCCGGGCACCAGGACATCCCCAGGCATGCCTAGGGGGACTTTTGGAACCAAGGTGAAACCCAGGCAAGCGAATGGGGCCTTGCAGATACCAGGTCAACCCAATGCGAGCGAATGGGGCCTGGCCCAGGTGGGGGGGGCACTTGTTGGAAGCTTGAGGGCCTGGCGGTTGTGCGGGTCCTGTGTCCGCACTCCCGGTGTCTTTTTGGGAGTGAAGCCCAGGGCGGCAGCATGTCCGGGAACCAGGTCAACCCCAAGCATGCCTAGGGGGACATTTGAAGCACAGGTCAACCCCAGGCAAGCCTATGGGGCCATGCACGCACCAGGTCAACCCCAGGCAAGCGAATGGGGCCTGGCCCAGGTTGGCGGGGGCACTTGATAGAGGCTTAAGGCCCTGGCGGTTGTGCGGGTCCTGCATCCGCACTCCCGGTGGTTTTTTGGAAGTGAAGTCAGGGGTGGCATCAAGTCCGGGCACCAGGACAACCCCAGACATGCCTAAGCGGACTCATGGAGTCCAGGTCAACCCCAGGCAAGCAAATGGGGCCTTGCAGCCTCAAGGCCAAACCCAAGTAATCGAATGGGGCCTTGCAGCCACCAGGTCAACCCCCTGCAAGCCTATGGGGCCATACACGCACCAGGTCAACCCCTTGTGAGCGAATGGGGCCTAGGCCAGGTGGCGGGGGCACTCCTTGGAGGCTTAAGCCCGGGTGGGGGGCACTTGATGGAGGCTTAATGCCCTGGTGGTTGTGCGGGTCCTCCGTCCGCACTCCCGGTGGTTTTTTGGGAGTGGAGCCCAGGGTGGCAGCATGTCTGGGCACCAGGTCAACCCTAGGCATGCCAGGGGGACTTTTGGAGCCCAGGTCAACCCCTGGCAAGCAAATGGGGCCTTGCAGCCTCCAGGTCAACCCCAGGCAAGCGAATGGGGCCTGGCCCAGGTTGGGGGGGGCACTCCTTGGAGGCTTAAGGCTCTGGCAGTTGTGAGGGTCCTGCGTCCGCACTCCCGGTGGATTTTTGGGAGTGAAGCCCAGGGCGGCAGCATGTCCGGGCACCAGGTAAACCCCAAGCATGCCTAGAGGGTCTTTTGGAGCCCAGGTCAACCCCACGCAAGCGAATGGGGCCTTGCAGCCTCCAGGTCAAACCCAGGTAAGCGAATGGGGCCTTGCAGCCACCAGGTAAACCCCCTGCAACCCTATGGGGCCCTGCACGCACCAGGTCAACCCCAGGCAAGCGAATGGGGCCTGGCCCAGATGGGGGGGCACTTTATGGAGGCTTAAGCCCGGGTGTGGGGAGCACTTGATGGAGGCTTAAGGCCCTGGGGGTTGTGCAGGTCCTGCGTCCGCAATTCTGGTGTTTTTCTGGGAGTGAAGCCCAGGGCGGCAGCATGTCCGGGCACCAGGACAACCCAAGGCATGCCTAGGGGGACTTTTGGAGCCCAGGTCAACCCCAGGCAAGCGAACGGGGCCTTACAGCACCAGGTCAACCCCCGGCAAGCGCATGGGGCCTAGCAGGCACCAAGGCATACCCAGATAAGCGAATGGGACCTTTCAGGCAGCAGGTCAACCCCAGGCAAGCGAATGGGGCCTTGCAGCACCAGATGAACCCCCGGCAAGCGCATGGGGTGTAGCAGGCACAAAGGCATACCCAGGTAAGCGAATGGGACCTTGCAGCCACCAGGTCAACCCTAGGCAAGCGAATGGGGCCTGGCCCAGGTGGGGGGGACACTTTTTGGGGGCTTAAGGCCCTGGCGGTTGTGCGGGTCTTGCGTCCGCACTCCCGGTGGTTTTTTGGGAGTGAAGACAAGGGTGCCAGCACGTCCGGGCACCAGGACAACCCCAGGCATGCCTAGGGGGACTTTTGGAGCCCAGGTCAACCCCAGGCAAGCGAATGGGGCCTTGCAGCCACCAGGTGAACCCCCTGCAAGCCTATGGGGCCCTGCACGTACCAGATCAACCCCAGGCAAGTGAATGGGGCCTGGGCCAGGTGTGGCGGGCACTCCTTGGAGGTTTGAGCCCGGGTGGGGGGCACTTGATGGAGGCTTAATGCCCTGGTGGTTGTGCGGGTCCTCCGTCCGCACTCCCGGTGGTTTTTTGGGAATGAAGCCCAGGGTGGCAGCATGTCTGGGCACCAGGTCAACCCCAGGCATGCCAGGGTGACTTTTGGAGCCCAGCTCAACCCCTGGCAAGCGAATGGGGCCTTGCAGCCTCCAGGTCAAACCCAGGGAAGCGAATGGGGCCTTGCAGCCACCAGCTCAACCCCAGGCAAGCGAATGGGGCCTGGCCCAGGTTGGGGGGGCACTCCTTGGAGGCTTAAGGCTCTGGCAGTTGTGAGGGTCCTGCGTCCGCACTCCCGGTGGCTTTCTGGGAGTGAAGCCCAGGGCGGCAGCATGTCCGGGCACCAGGTCAACCCCAAGCATGCCTAGGGGGACTTCTGGAGCCCAGGTCAACCCCAGGCAAGCGAATGGGGCCTTGCAGCCACCAGGTGAACCCCATGCTAGCCTGTGGGGCCCTAGAGGCACCAGCTCAACCCCAAGCAACTGAATGGGGCCTGGGCCAGGTGTGGGGGGCACTCCTTGGAGGCTTGAGCCTGGGTGGGGGGGCACTTGATGGAGGCTTAAGGCCCTGGCAGTTGTGCGGGTCCTGCGTCCACACTTCTGGTGTTTTTTTGGGAGTGAAGCCCAGGGCGGCAGCATGTCCGGGCACCAGGACAACCCCAGGCATGCCTAGGGGGACTTTTGGAGCCCAGGATAACCCTACGCAAGCGAATGGGGCCTTGCAGACACCAGGTCAACCCAGTGCAAGCGAATAGGGCCTGCCCCAGGTGCGGGGGCACTTTGTGGAGGCTTAAGCCCGGGTGTGGGGAGCACTTGATGGAGGCTTAAGGCTCTGGCAGTTGTGAGGGTCCTGCGTCCGCACTCCCGGTGGCTTTTTGGGAGTGAAGCCCAGGGCGGCAGCATGTCCGGGCACCAGGTCAACCCCAAGCATGCCTAGGGGGACTTTTGGAGCCCAGGTCAACCCCAGGCAAGCGAACGGGGCCTTGCAGCCTCCAGGTCAAACCCAGGGAAGCGGATGGGGCCTTGCAGCCACCAGCTCAACCTTAGGCAAGCGAATGGGCCTGGCCCAGGTGCGGGGGGGCACTTTTTGGAGGCTTAACCATGGTGGGGGGGCACTTGATGGAGGCTTAAGGCCCTGGCGGTTGTGCGGGTCCTGCGTCCGCACTTCTGGTGTTTTTTGGGAGTGAAGCCCAGGGCGGCAGCATGTCCGGGCACCAGGTCAACCCCAAGCATGCCTGGGGGGACTTTTGGAGCCCAGGTCAACCCCACGCAAGCGAATGGGGCCTTGCAGCCTCCAGGTCAAACCCAGGTAAGCGAATAGGGCCTTGCAGCACCAGATGAACCCCCGGTAAGCGCATGGGGCGTAGCAGGCACCAAGGCATACCCAGGTAAGCGAATGGGGCCTTGCAGCCACCAGCTCAACCCCAGGCAAGCGAATGGGGCCTGGCCCAGGTGGGGGGGGCACTCCTTGGAGGCTTAAGGCTTTGGCAGTTGTGAGGGTCCTGCGTCCGCACTCCCGGTGGTTTTTTGGGAGTGAAGACAAGGGTGCCAGGAAGTCCGGGCACCAGGACAACCCCAGGCATGCCTAGGGGGACTTTTGGAGCCCAGGTCAACCCCAGGCAAGCGAATGGGGCCTTGCAGCCACCAGGTGAACCCCCTGCAACCCTATGGGGCCCTGCACGCACCAGGTCAACCCCAGGCAAGGGAATGGGGCCTGGCCCAGGTGGGGGCGGCACTTGTTGGAGGCTTAAGCCCGGGTGCGGGGGGCACTTGGTAGAGGCTTAAGGCCCTGGCGGTTGTGCGGGTCCTGCGTCTGCACTCCCAGTTGTTTTTTCGGAGTGAAGCCCAGGGCGGCAGCAAGTCCGGACACCAGGACAACCCCAGGCATGCCTAGGGGGACTTTTGGAGCCCAGGTCAACCCCAGGCAAGCGAATGGGGCCTTGAAGCCACCAGGTGAACACCCTGCCAGCCTGTGGGGCCCTGCACGCACCAGGTCAACCCCAGGCAAGGGAATGGGGCCTGGGCCAGGTGTGGGGGGCACTCCTTGGAGGCTTGAGCCCGGGTGGGGAGCACTTGATGGAGGCTTAAGGCCCTGGGGGTTGTGCAGGTCCTCCGTCCGCACTCCCGGTGGTTTTTTGGGAGTGAAGCCCAGGGCGGCAGCATGTCTGGGCACCAGGTCAACCCCAGGCATGCCAGGGGGACTTTTGGAGCCCCGGTCAACCCCTGGCAATCGAATGGGGCCTTGCAGCCTCCAGGTCAAACCCAGGGAAGCGAATGGGGCCTTGCAGCCACCAGCTCAACCTCAGGCAAGCGAATGGGGCCTGGCCCAGGTGGGGGGGGCACTCCTTGGAGGCTTAAGGCTCTGGCAGTTGTGAGGGTCCTGCGTCCGCACTCCCGGTGGCCTTTTGGGAGTGAAGCCCAGGGTGGCAGCATGTCCGGGCACCAGGTCAACCCCAAGCATGCCTAGGGGGACTTTTGGAGCCCAGGTCAACCCCACGCAAGCGAATGGGGCCTTGCAGCCTCCAGGTCAAACCCAGGTAAGCGAATGGGGCCTTGCAGCCACCAGCTAGACCCCCTGCAAGCCTATGGGGCCCTGCACGCACCAGGTCAACCCCAGGCAAGCGAATGGGGCCTGGGCCAACTGGGGGGGCACTCCTTGGAGGCTTAAGCCCGGGTGGCGGGGCACTTGATGGAGGCTTTAGGCCCTGGAGGTTCTGCGGGTCCTGCTTCCGCACCTCTGGTGTTTTTTTGGGAGTGAAGCCCAGGGCGGCAGCATGTCCAGGCACCAGGTCAACCCCAGGCATGCCTAGGGGGACTTTTGGAGCACATGTCAACCCCAGGCAAGCGAATGGGGCCTTGCAGACACCAGGTCAACCCAGTGCAACTAAATGGGGCCTGGCCGACGGGGGGGCCTACTTTGTGGAGGCTTAAGCCCGGGTGTGGGGAGCACTTGATGGAGGCTTAAGGCTCTGGCAGTTGTGAGGGTCCTGCGTCCGCACTCCCGGTGGCTTTTTGGGAGTGAAGCCCAGGGCGGCAGCAAGTCCGGGCACCAGGACAACCCCAGGCATGCCTAGGGGGACTTTTGGAGCCCAGGTCAACCCCAGGCAAGCGAATGGGGCCTTGCAGCCACCAGGTCAACCCCCTGCAACCCTATGGGGCCCTGCACGCACCAGGTCAACCCCAGGCAAGGGAATGGGGCCTGGCCGAGGTGGGGGGGGCACTTGTTGGAGGCTTAAGCCCTGGTGTGGGGGGCACTTGATGGAGGCTTAAGGCCCTGGGGGTTGTGCAGGTCCTGCGTCCGCACTTCTGGTGTTTTTTTGGGAGTGAAGCCCAGGGCGGCAGCATGTCCGGGCACCAGGACAACCCCAGGCATGCCTAGGGGGACTTTTGGAGCCCAGGTCAACCCCAGGCAAGCGAATGGGGCCTTACAGCACCAAGTCAACCCCGGCAAGCGCATGGGGCCTAGCAGGCACCAAGGCATACCCAGGTAAGCGAATGGGACCTTTCAGGCAGCAGGTCAACCCTAGGCAAGTGAATGGGGGCTGGCCCAGCTGGGGGGGGCACTTTTGGGGGGCTTAAGGCCCTGGCGGTTGTGCGGGTCTTGCGTCCGCACTCCCTGTGGTTTTTTGGGAGTGAAGACAAGGGTGCCAGCACGTCCGGGCACCAGCACAACCCCAGGCATGCCTAGGGGGACTTTTGGAGCCCAGGTCAACCCCACGCAAGCGAATGGGGCCTTGCAGCCACCAGGTGAACCCCCTGCAAGCCTATGGGGCCCTGCACGCACCAGATCAACCCCAGGCAAGTGAATGGGGCCTGGGCCAGGTGTGGCGGGCACTCCTTGGAGGTTTGAGCCCGGGTGTGGGGCACTTGATGGAGGCTTAATGCCCTGGTGGTTGTGCGGGTCCTCCGTCCGCACTCCCGGTGGTTTTTTGGGAGTGAAGCCCAGGGCGGCAGCATGTCTGGGCACCAGGTCAACCCCAGGCATGCCAGGGTGACTTTTGGAGCCCAGCTCAACCCCTGGCAAGCGAATGGGGCCTTGCAGCCTCCAGGTCAAACCCAGGGAAGCGAATGGGGCCTTGCAGCCACCAGCTCAACCCCAGGCAAGCGAATGGGGCCTGGCCCAGGTGGGGGGGGCACTCCTTGGAGGCTTAAGGCTCTGGCAGTTGTGAGGGTCCTGCGTCCGCAGTCCCGGTGGCTTTCTGGGAGTGAAGCCCAGGGCGGCAGCATGTCCGGGCACCAGGTCAACCCCAAGCATGCCTAGGGGGACTTCTGGAGCCCAGGTCAACCCCAGGCAAGCGAATGGGGCCTTGCAGCCACCAGGTGAACCCCATGGTAGCCTGTGGGGCCCTAGAGGCACCAGCTCAACCCCAAGCAACTGAATGGGGCCTGGGCCAGGTGTGGGGGGCACTCCTTGGAGGCTTGAGCCTGGGTGGGAGGGCACTTGATGGAGGCTTAAGGCTCTGGCAGTTGTGAGGGTCCTGCGTCCGCACTCCCGGTGGCTTTTTGGGAGTGAAGCCCAGGGCGGCAGCATGTCCGGGCACCAGGTCAACCCCAAGCATGCCTAGGGGGACTTTTGGAGCCCAGGTCAACCCCAGGCAAGCGAATGGGGCCTTGCAGCCTCCAGGTCAAACCCTGGTAAGCGAATAGGGCCTTGCAGCACCAGATGAACCCCCGGCAAGCGCATGGGGAGTAGCAGGCACCAAGGCATACCCAGGTAAGCGAATGGGGCCTTGCAGCCACCAGCTCAACCCCAGGCAAGCGAATGGGGCCTGGCCCAGGTGGGGGGGGCACTCCTTGGAGGCTTAAGGCTCTGGCAGTTGTGAGGGTCCTGCGTCCGCCCTCCCTGTGGCTTTTTGGGAGTGAAGCCCAAGGCGGCAGCATCTCGGGGCACCAGGTCAACCGCAGGCATGCCTAGGGGACTTTTGGAGCACAGGTCAACCCCAGGCAAGCGAATGGGGCCTTGCAGCCACCAGGTCAACAAAATGCAAACGAATGGGGACTGGCCCACGTTGCGGGGGCACTTTTTGGAGGCTGAAGCCCAGGTGTGGGGAGCACTTGATGGAGGCTTAAGGCTCTGGCGGTAGCTCAGGTCCTGCAACCGCACTCCCGGTGGTTTTTTGGGAGTGAAGCCCAAGGCTGCAGCAAGTCCGGGCACCAGGACATCCCCAGGCATGCCTAGGGGGACTTTTGGAGCCAAGGTGAAACCCAGGCAAGCGAATGGCGCCTTGCAGATACCAGGTCAACCCAATGCGAGCGAATGGGGCCTGGCCCAGGTGGGGGGGGCACTTGTTGGAAGCTTGAGGGCCTGGCAGTTGTGCGGGTCCTGTGTCCGCACTCCCGGTGTCTTTTTGGGAGTGAAGCCCAGGGCGGCAGCATGTCCGGGAACCAGGTCAACCCCAAGCATGCCTAGGGGGACATTTGAAGCACAGGTCAACCCCAGGCAAGCCTATGGGGCCATGCACGCACCAGGTCAACCCCAGGCAAGCGAATGGGGCCCTGCAGACACCAGGTCAACCCAAGGCAAGCGAATGGGGCCTGGCCCAGGTTGGCGGGGGCACTTGATAGAGGCTTAAGGCCCTGGCGGTTGTGCGGGTCCTGCATCCGCACTCCCGGTGGTTTTTTGGAAGTGAAGTCAGGGGTGGCATCAAGTCCGGGCACCAGGACAACCCCAGACATGCCTAAGCGGACTCATGGAGTCCAGGTCAACCCCAGGCAAGCAAATGGGGCCTTGCAGCCTCAAGGCCAAACCCAAGTAATCGAATGGGGCCTTGCAGCCACCAGGTCAACCCCCTGCAAGCCTATGGGACCATACACGCACCAGGTCAACCCCTTGTGAGCGAATGGGGCCTAGGCCAGGTGGCGGGGGCACTCCTTGGAGGCGTAAGCCCGGGTGGGGGGCACTTGATGGAGGCTTAATGCCCTGGTGGTTGTGCGGGTCCTCCGTCCGCACTCCCGGTGGTTTTTTGGGAGTGGAGCCCAGGGTGGCAGCATGTCTGGGCACCAGGTCAATCCTAGGCATGCCAGGGGGACTTTTGGAGCCCAGGTCAACCCCTGGCAAGCAAATGGGGCCTTGCAGCCTCCAGGTCAAACCCAGGGAAGCGAATGGGGCCTTGCAGCCACCAGCTCAACCCCAGGCAAGCGAATAGGGCCTGGCCCAGGTTGGGGGGGGCACTCCTTGGAGGCTTAAGGCTCTGGCAGTTGTGAGGGTCCTGCGTCCGCACTCCCGGTGGCTTTTTGGGAGTGAAGCCCAGGGCGGCAGCATGTCCGGGCACCAGGTCAACCCCAAGCATGCCTAGGGGGTCTTTTGGAGCCCAGGTCAACCCCACGCAAGCGAATGGGGCCTTGAAGCCTCCAGGTCAAACCCAGGTAAGCGAATGGGGCCTTGCAGCCACCAGGTAAACCCCCTGCAACCCTATGGGGCCCTGCACGCACCAGGTCAACCTAGGGGGACTTTTGGAGCCCAGGTCAACCCCAGGCAAGCGAATGGGGCCTTAGCAGCCAACCAGGTGAACCCCCTGCAAGCCTATGGGGCCCTGCACGCACCAGATCAAACCCCAGGCAAGTGAATGGGGCCTGGGCCAGGTGTGGCGGGGCACTCCTTGGAGGTTTGAGCCCGGGTGGGGGGCACTTGATGGAGGCTTAATGCCCTGGTGGTTGTGCGGGTCCTCCGTCCGCACTCCCGGTGGTTTTTTGGGAGTGGAGCCCAGGGTGGCAGCATGTCTGGGCACCAGGTCAATCCTAGGCATGCCAGGGGGACTTTTGGAGCCCAGGTCAACCCCTGGCAAGCAAATGGGGCCTTGCAGCCTCCAGGTCAAACCCAGGGAAGCGAATGGGGCCTTGCAGCCACCAGCTCAACCCCAGGCAAGCGAATAGGGCCTGGCCCAGGTTGGGGGGGGCACTCCTTGGAGGCTTAAGGCTCTGGCAGTTGTGAGGGTCCTGCGTCCGCACTCCCGGTGGCTTTTTGGGAGTGAAGCCCAGGGCGGCAGCATGTCCGGGCACCAGGTCAACCCCAAGCATGCCTAGGGGGTCTTTTGGAGCCCAGGTCAACCCCACGCAAGCGAATGGGGCCTTGCAGCCACCAGGTGAACCCCATGCTAGCCTGTGGGGCCCTAGAGGCACCAGCTCAAACCCAAGCAACTGAATGGGGCCTGGGCCAGGTGTGGGGGGCACTCCTTGGAGGCTTGAGCCTGGGGTGGGGGGGCACTTGATGGAGGCTTAAGGCCCTGGCAGTTGTGCGGGTCCTGCGTCCACACTTCTGGTGTTTTTTTGGGAGTGAAGCCCAGGGCGGCAGCATGTCACGGGCACCAGGTCAACCCCAGGCATGCCTAGGGCCCAGGCAAGCGAATGGGGCCTGGCCCAGATGGGGGGGCACTTTATGGAGGCTTAAGCCCGGGTGTGGGGAGCACTTCATGGAGGCTTAAGGCCCTGGGGGTTGTGCAGGTCCTGCGTCCGCACTTCTGGTGTTTTTCTGGGAGTGAAGCCCAGGGCGGCAGCATGTCCGGGCACCAGGACAACCCAAGGCATGCCTAGGGGGACTTTTGGAGCCCAGGTCAACCCCAGGCAAGCGAATGGGGCCTTACAGCACCAGGTCAACCCCCGGCAAGCGCATGGGGCCTAGCAGGCACCAAGGCATACCCAGGTAAGCGAATGGGACCTTTCAGGCAGCAGGTCAACCCCAGGCAAGCGAATGGGGCCTTGCAGCACCAGATGAACCCCCGGCAAGCGCATGGGGCGTAGCAGGCACAAAGGCATACCCAGGTAAGCGAATGGGACCTTGCAGCCACCAGGTCAACCCTAGGCAAGCGAATGGGGCCTGGCCCAGGTGGGGGGGGCACTTTTTGGGGGCTTAAGGCCCTGGCGGTTGTGCGGGTCTTGCGTCCGCACTCCCGGTGGTTTTTTGGGAGTGAAGACAAGGGTGCCAGCACGTCCGGGCACCAGGACAACCCCAGGCATGCCTAGGGGGACTTTTGGAGCCCAGGTCAACCCCAGGCAAGCGAATGGGGCCTTGCAGCCACCAGGTGAACCCCCTGCAAGCCTATGGGGCCCTGCACGCACCAGATCAACCCCAGGCAAGTGAATGGGGCCTGGGCCAGGTGTGGCGGGCACTCCTTGGAGGTTTGAGCCCGGGTGGGGGGCACTTGATGGAGGCTTAATGCCCTGGTGGTTGTGCGGGTCCTCCGTCCGCACTCCCGGTGGTTTTTTGGGAGTGAAGCCCAGGGTGGCAGCATGTCTGGGCACCAGGTCAACCCCAGGCATGCCAGGGTGACTTTTGGAGCCCAGCTCAACCCCTGGCAAGCGAATGGGGCCTTGCAGCCTCCAGGTCAAACCCAGGGAAGCGAATGGGGCCTTGCAGCCACCAGCTCAACCCTAGGCAAGCGAATGGGGCCTGGCCCAGGTTGGGGGGGCACTCCTTGGAGGCTTAAGGCTCTGGCAGTTGTGAGGGTCCTGCGTCCGCACTCCCGGTGGCTTTCTGGGAGTGAAGCCCAGGGCGGCAACATGTCCGGGCACCAGGTCAACCCCAAGCATGCCTAGGGGGACTTCTGGAGCCCAGGTCAACCCCAGGCAAGCGAATGGGGCCTTGCAGCCACCAGGTGAACCCCATGCTAGCCTGTGGGGCCCTAGAGGCACCAGCTCAACCCCAAGCAACTGAATGGGGCCTGGGCCAGGTGTGGGGGGCACTCCTTGGAGGCTTGAGCCTGGGTGGGGGGGCACTTGATGGAGGCTTAAGGCCCTGGCAGTTGTGCGGGTCCTGCGTCCACACTTCTGGTGTTTTTTTGGGAGTGAAGCCCAGGGCGGCAGCATGTCCGGGCACCAGGACAACCCCAGGCATGCCTAGGGGGACTTTTGGAGCCCAGGATAACCCTACGCAAGCGAATGGGGCCTTGCAGACACCAGGTCAACCCAGTGCAAGCGAATAGGGCCTGCCCCAGGTGCGGGGGCACTTTGTGGAGGCTTAAGCCCGGGTGTGGGGAGCACTTGATGGAGGCTTAAGGCTCTGGCAGTTGTGAGGGTCCTGCGTCCGCACTCCCGGTGGCTTTTTGGGAGTGAAGCCCAGGGCGGCAGCATGTCCGGGCACCAGGTCAACCCCAAGCATGCCTAGGGGGACTTTTGGAGCCCAGGTCAACCCCAGGCAAGCGAATGGGGCCTTGCAGCCTCCAGGTCAAACCCAGGGAAGCGAATGGGGCCTTGCAGCCACCAGCTCAACCCTAGGCAAGCGAATGGGCCTGGCCCAGGTGCGGGGGGGCACTTTTTGGAGGCTTAACCATCGTGGGGGGGCACTTGATGGAGGCTTAAGGCCCTGGCGGTTGTGCGGGTCCTGCGTCCGCACTTCTGGTGTTTTTTGGGAGTGAAGCCCAGGGCGGCAGCATGTCCGGGCACCAGGTCAACCCCAAGCATGCCTGGGGGGACTTTTGGAGCCCAGGTCAACCCCACGCAAGCGAATGGGGCCTTGCAGCCTCCAGGTCAAACCCAGGTAAACGAATAGGGCCTTGCAGCACCAGATGAACCCCCGGTAAGCGCATGGGGCGTAGCAGGCACCAAGGCATACCCAGGTAAGCGAATGGGGCCTTGCAGCCACCAGCTCAACCCCAGGCAAGCGAATGGGGCCTGGCCCAGGTGGGGGGGGCACTCCTTGGAGGCTTAAGGCTCTGGCAGTTGTGAGGGTCCTGCGTCCGCACTCCCGGTGGTTTTTTGGGAGTGAAGACAAGGGTGCCAGGAAGTCCGGGCACCAGGACAACCCCAGGCATGCCTAGGGGGACTTTTGGAGCCCAGGTCAACCCCAGGCAAGCGAATGGGGCCTTGCAGCCACCAGGTGAACCCCCTGCAACCGTATGGGGCCCTGCACGCACCAGGTCAACCCCAGGCAAGGGAATGGGGCCTGGCCGAGGTGGGGGCGGCACTTGTTGGAGGCTTAAGCCCGGGTGCGGGGGGCACTTGATAGAGGCTTAAGGCCCTGGCGGTTGTGCGGGTCCTGCGTCTGCACTCCCAGTGGTTTTTTGGGAGTGAAGCCCAGGGCGGCAGCAAGTCCGGACACCAGGACAACCCCAGGCATGCCTAGGGGGACTTTTGGAGCCCAGGTCAACCCCAGGCAAGCGAATGGGGCCTTGCAGCCACCAGGTGAACACCCTGCTAGCCTGTGGGGCCCTGCACGCACCAGGTCAACCCCAGGCAAGGGAATGGGGCCTGGCCGAGGTGGGGGCGGCACTTGTTGGAGGCTTAAGCCCGGGTGCGGGGGGCACTTGATAGAGGCTTAAGGCCCTGGCGGTTGTGCGTGTCCTCCGTCTGCACTCCCGGTGGTTTTTTGGGAGTGAAGCCCAGGGCGGCAGCATGTCTGGGCACCAGGTCAACCCCAGGCATGCCAGGGGGCCTTTTGGAGCCCCGGTCAACCCCTGGCAATCGAATGGGGCCTTGCAGCCTCCAGGTCAAACCCAGGGAAGCGAATGGGGCCTTGCAGCCACCAGCTCAACCTCAGGCAAGCAAATGGGGCCTGGCCCAGGTGGGGGGGGGCACTCCTTGGAGGCTTAAGGCTCTGGCAGTTGTGAGGGTCCTGCGTCCGCACTCCCGGTGGCCTTTTGGGAGTGAAGCCCAGGGTGGCAGCATGTCCGGGCACCAGGTCAACCCCAAGCATGCCTAGGGGGACTTTTGGAGCCCAGGTCAACCCCACGCAAGCGAATGGGGCCTTGCAGCCTCCAGGTCAAACCCAGGTAAGCGAATGGGGCCTTGCAGCCACCAGCTAGACCCCCTGCAAGCCTATGGGGCCCTGCACGCACCAGGTCAACCCCAGGCAAGCGAATGGGGCCTGGGCCAACTGGGGGGGCACTCCTTGGAGGCTTAAGCCCGGG
This sequence comes from Crocodylus siamensis, assembly GCF_052110815.1. Lineage (NCBI taxonomy): Eukaryota > Metazoa > Chordata > Crocodylia > Crocodylidae > Crocodylus > Crocodylus siamensis. The sequence continues at coordinate 19,666 of NW_028324725.1, forward strand.
TGGCGGGGCACTTGATGGAGGCTTTAGGCCCTGGAGGTTCTGCGGGTCCTGCTTCCGCACCTCTGGTGTTTTTTTGGGAGTGAAGCCCAGGGCGGCAGCATGTCTGGGCACCAGGTCAACCCCAGGCATGCCTAGGGGGACTTTTGGAGCACATGTCAACCCCAGGCAAGCGAATGGGGCCTTGCAGACACCAGGTCAACCCAGTGCAACTAAATGGGGCCTGGCCGACGGGGGGGCCTACTTTGTGGAGGCTTAAGCCCGGGTGTGGGGAGCACTTGATGGAGGCTTAAGGCTCTGGCAGTTGTGAGGGTCCTGCGTCCGCACTCCCGGTGGCTTTTTGGGAGTGAAGCCCAGGGCGGCAGCAAGTCCGGGCACCAGGACAACCCCAGGCATGCCTAGGGGGACTTTTGGAGCCCAGGTCAACCCCAGGCAAGCGAATGGGGCCTTGCAGCCACCAGGTCAACCCCCTGCAACACTATGGGGCCCTGCACGCACCAGGTCAACCCCAGGCAAGGGAATGGGGCCTGGCCGAGGTGGGGGGGGCACTTGTTGGAGGCTTAAGCCCTGGTGTGGGGGGCACTTGATGGAGGCTTAAGGCCCTGGGGGTTGTGCAGGTCCTGCGTCCGCACTTCTGGTGTTTTTTTGGGAGTGAAGCCCAGGGCGGCAGCATGTCCGGGCACCAGGACAACCCCAGGCATGCCTAGGGGGACTTTTGGAGCCCAGGTCAACCCCAGGCAAGCGAATGGGGCCTTACAGCACCAAGTCAACCCCGGCAAGCGCATGGGGCCTAGCAGGCACCAAGGCATACCCAGGTAAGCGAATGGGACCTTTCAGGCAGCAGGTCAACCCTAGGCAAGCGAATGGGGGCTGGCCCAGGTGGGGGGGGCACTTTTGGGGGGCTTAAGGCCCTGGCGGTTGTGCGGGTCTTGCGTCCGCACTCCCCGTGGTTTTTTGGGAGTGAAGACAAGGGTGCCAGCACGTCCGGGCACCAGCACAACCCCAGGCATGCCTAGGGGGACTTTTGGAGCCCAGGTCAACCCCACGCAAGCGAATGGGGCCTTGCAGCCACCAGGTGAACCCCCTGCAAGCCTATGGGGCCCTGCACGCACCAGATCAACCCCAGGCAAGTGAATGGGGCCTGGGCCAGGTGTGGGGGGCACTCCTTGGAGGTTTGAGCCCGGGTGTGGGGCACTTGATGGAGGCTTAATGCCCTGGTGGTTGTGCGGGTCCTCCGTCCGCACTCCCGGTGGTTTTTTGGGAGTGAAGCCCAGGGCGGCAGCATGTCTGGGCACCAGGTCAACCCCAGGCATGCCAGGGTGACTTTTGGAGCCCAGCTCAACCCCTGGCAAGCGAATGGGGCCTTGCAGCCTCCAGGTCAAACCAAGGGAAGCGAATGGGGCCTTGCAGCCACCAGCTCAACCCCAGGCAAGCGAATGGGGCCTGGCCCAGGTGGGGGGGGGCACTCCTTGGAGGCTTAAGGCTCTGGCAGTTCTGAGGGTCCTGCGTCCGCACTCCCGGTGGCTTTCTGGGAGTGAAGCCCAGGGCGGCAGCATGTCCGGGCACCAGGTCAACCCCAAGCATGCCTAGGGGGACTTCTGGAGCCCAGGTCAACCCCAGGCAAGCGAATTGGGCCTTGCAGCCACCAGGTGAACCCCATGCTAGCCTGTGGGGCCCTAGAGGCACCAGCTCAACCCCAAGCAACTGAATGGGGCCTGGGCCAGGTGTGGGAGGCACTCCTTGGAGGCTTGAGCCTGGGTGGGAGGGCACTTGATGGAGGCTTAAGGCTCTGGCAGTTGTGAGGGTCCTGCGTCCGCACTCCCGGTGGCTTTTTGGGAGTGAAGCCCAGGGCGGCAGCATGTCCGGGCACCAGGTCAACCCCAAGCATGCCTAGGGGGACTTTTGGAGCCCAGGTCAACCCCAGGCAAGCGAATGGGGCCTTGCAGCCTCCAGGTCAAACCCTGGTAAGCGAATAGGGCCTTGCAGCACCAGATGAACCCCCGGCAAGCGCATGGGGAGTAGCAGGCACCAAGGCATACCCAGGTAAGCGAATGGGGCCTTGCAGCCACCAGCTCAACCCCAGGCAAGCGAATGGGGCCTGGCCCAGGTGGGGGGGGCACTCCTTGGAGGCTTAAGGCTCTGGCAGTTGTGAGGGTCCTGCGTCCGCCCTCCCTGTGGCTTTTTGGGAGTGAAGCCCAAGGCGGCAGCATCTCGGGGCACCAGGTCAACCGCAGGCATGCCTAGGGGACTTTTGGAGCACAGGTCAACCCCAGGCAAGCGAATGGGGCCTTGCAGCCACCAGGTCAACAAAATGCAAACGAATGGGGACTGGCCCACGTTGCGGGGGCACTTTTTGGAGGCTGAAGCCCAGGTGTGGGGAGCACTTGATGGAGGCTTAAGGCTCTGGCGGTAGCTCAGGTCCTGCAACCGCACTCCCGGTGGTTTTTTGGGAGTGAAGCCCAAGGCTGCAGCAAGTCCGGGCACCAGGACATCCCCAGGCATGCCTAGGGGGACTTTTGGAGCCAAGGTGAAACCCAGGCAAGCGAATGGGGCCTTGCAGATACCAGGTCAACCCAATGCGAGCGAATGGGGCCTGGCCCAGGTGGGGGGGGCACTTGTTGGAAGCTTGAGGGCCTGGCGGTTGTGCGGGTCCTGTGTCCGCACTCCCGGTGTCTTTTTGGGAGTGAAGCCCAGGGCGGCAGCATGTCCGGGAACCAGGTCAACCCCAAGCATGCCTAGGGGGACATTTGAAGCACAGGTCAACCCCAGGCAAGCCTATGGGGCCATGCACGCACCAGGTCAACCCCAGGCAAGCGAATGGGGCCCTGCAGACACCAGGTCAACCCAAGGCAAGCGAATGGGGCCTGGCCCAGGTTGGCGGGGGCACTTGATAGAGGCTTAAGGCCCTGGCGGTTGTGCGGGTCCTGCATCCGCACTCCCGGTGGTTTTTTGGAAGTGAAGTCAGGGGTGGCATCAAGTCCGGGCACCAGGACAACCCCAGACATGCCTAAGCGGACTCATGGAGTCCAGGTCAACCCCAGGCAAGCAAATGGGGCCTTGCAGCCTCAAGGCCAAACCCAAGTAATCGAATGGGGCCTTGCAGCCACCAGGTCAACCCCCTGCAAGCGTATGGGGCCATACACGCACCAGGTCAACCCCTTGTGAGCGAATGGGGCCTAGGCCAGGTGGCGGGGGCACTCCTTGGAGGCGTAAGCCCGGGTGGGGGGCACTTGATGGAGGCTTAATGCCCTGGTGGTTGTGCGGGTCCTCCGTCCCCACTCCTGGTGGTTTTTTGGGAGTGGAGCCCAGGGTGGCAGCATGTCTGGGCACCAGGTCAACCCTAGGCATGCCAGGGGGACTTTTGGAGCCCAGGTCAACCCCTGGCAAGCAAATGGGGCCTTGCAGCCTCCAGGTCAAACCCAGGGAAGCGAATGGGGCCTTGCAGCCACCAGCTCAACCCCAGGCAAGCGAATGGGGCCTGGCCCAGGTTGGGGGGGGCACTCCTTGGAGGCTTAAGGCTCTGGCAGTTGTGAGGGTCCTGCGTCCGCACTCCCGGTGGCTTTTTGGGAGTGAAGCCCAGGGCGGCAGCATGTCTGGGCACCAGGTCAACCCCAAGCATGCCTAGGGGGTCTTTTGGAGCCCAGGTCAACCCCACGCAAGCGAATGGGGCCTTGAAGCCTCCAGGTCAAACCCAGGTAAGCGAATGGGGCCTTGCAGCCACCAGGTAAACCCCCTGCAACCCTATGGGGCCCTGCACGCACCAGGTCAACCCCAGGCAAGCGAATGGGGCCTGGCCCAGATGGGGGGGCACTTTATGGAGGCTTAAGCCCGGGTGTGGGGAGCACTTCATGGAGGCTTAAGGCCCTGGGGGTTGTGCAGGTCCTGCGTCCGCACTTCTGGTGTTTTTCTGGGAGTGAAGCCCAGGGCGGCAGCATGTCCGGGCACCAGGACAACCCAAGGCATGCCTAGGGGGACTTTTGGAGCCCAGGTCAACCCCAGGCAAGCGAATGGGGCCTTACAGCACCAGGTCAACCCCCGGCAAGCGCATGGGGCCTAGCAGGCACCAAGGCATACCCAGGTAAGCGAATGGGACCTTTCAGGCAGCAGGTCAACCCCAGGCAAGCGAATGGGGCCTTGCAGCACCAGATGAACCCCCGGCAAGCGCATGGGGCGTAGCAGGCACAAAGGCATACCCAGGTCAGCGAATGGGACCTTGCAGCCACCAGGTCAACCCTAGGCAAGCGAATGGGGCCTGGCCCAGGTGGGGGGGGCACTTTTTGGGGGCTTAAGGCCCTGGCGGTTGTGCGGGTCTTGCGTCCGCACTCCCGGTGGTTTTTTGGGAGTGAAGACAAGGGTGCCAGCACGTCCGGGCACCAGGACAACCCCAGGCATGCCTAGGGGGACTTTTGGAGCCCAGGTCAACCCCAGGCAAGCGAATGGGGCCTTGCAGCCACCAGGTGAACCCCCTGCAAGCCTATGGGGCCCTGCACGCACCAGATCAACCCCAGGCAAGTGAATGGGGCCTGGGCCAGGTGTGGCGGGCACTCCTTGGAGGTTTGAGCCCGGGTGGGGGGCACTTGATGGAGGCTTAATGCCCTGGTGGTTGTGCGGGTCCTCCGTCCGCACTCCCGGTGGTTTTTTGGGAGTGAAGCCCAGGGTGGCAGCATGTCTGGGCACCAGGTCAACCCCAGGCATGCCAGGGTGACTTTTGGAGCCCAGCTCAACCCCTGGCAAGCGAATGGGGCCTTGCAGCCTCCAGGTCAAACCCAGGGAAGCGAATGGGGCCTTGCAGCCACCAGCTCAACCCCAGGCAAGCGAATGGGGACTGGCCCAGGTTGGGGGGGCACTCCTTGGAGGCTTAAGGCTCTGGCAGTTGTGAGGGTCCTGCGTCCGCACTCCCGGTGGCTTTCTGGGAGTGAAGCCCAGGGCGGCAGCATGTCCGGGCACCAGGTCAACCCCAAGCATGCCTAGGGGGACTTCTGGAGCCCAGGTCAACCCCAGGCAAGCGAATGGGGCCTTGCAGCCACCAGGTGAACCCCATGCTAGCCTGTGGGGCCCTAGAGGCACCAGCTCAACCCCAAGCAACTGAATGGGGCCTGGGCCAGGTGTGGGGGGCACTCCTTGGAGGCTTGAGCCTGGGTGGGGGGGCACTTGATGGAGGCTTAAGGCCCTGGCAGTTGTGCGGGTCCTGCGTCCACACTTCTGGTGTTTTTTTGGGAGTGAAGCCCAGGGCGGCAGCATGTCCGGGCACCAGGACAACCCCAGGCATGCCTAGGGGGACTTTTGGAGCCCAGGATAACCCTACGCAAGCGAATGGGGCCTTGCAGACACCAGGTCAACCCAGTGCAAGCGAATAGGGCCTGCCCCAGGTGCGGGGGCACTTTGTGGAGGTTTAAGCCCGGGTGTGGGGAGCACTTGATGGAGGCTTAAGGCTCTGGCAGTTGTGAGGGTCCTGCGTCCGCACTCCCGGTGGCTTTTTGGGAGTGAAGCCCAGGGCGGCAGCATGTCCGGGCACCAGGTCAACCCCAAGCATGCCTAGGGGGACTTTTGGAGCCCAGGTCAACCCCAGGCAAGCGAATGGGGCCTTGCAGCCTCCAGGTCAAACCCAGGGAAGCGAATGGGGCCTTGCAGCCACCAGCTCAACCCTAGGCAAGCGAATGGGCCTGGCCCAGGTGCGGGGGGGCACTTTTTGGAGGCTTAACCATCGTGGGGGGGCACTTGATGGAGGCTTAAGGCCCTGGCGGTTGTGCGGGTCCTGCGTCCGCACTTCTGGTGTTTTTTGGGAGTGAAGCCCAGGGCGGCAGCATGTCCGGGCACCAGGTCAACCCCAAGCATGCCTGGGGGGACTTTTGGAGCCCAGGTCAACCCCACGCAAGCGAATGGGGCCTTGCAGCCTCCAGGTCAAACCCAGGTAAACGAATAGGGCCTTGCAGCACCAGATGAACCCCCGGTAAGCGCATGGGGCGTAGCAGGCACCAAGGCATACCCAGGTAAGCGAATGGGGCCTTGCAGCCACCAGCTCAACCCCAGGCAAGCGAATGGGGCCTGGCCCAGGTGGGGGGGGCACTCCTTGGAGGCTTAAGGCTCTGGCAGTTGTGAGGGTCCTGCGTCCGCACTCCCGGTGGTTTTTTGGGAGTGAAGACAAGGGTGCCAGGAAGTCCGGGCACCAGGACAACCCCAGGCATGCCTAGGGGGACTTTTGGAGCCCAGGTCAACCCCAGGCAAGCGAATGGGGCCTTGCAGCCACCAGGTGAACCCCCTGCAACCCTATGGGGCCCTGCACGCACCAGGTCAACCCCAGGCAAGGGAATGGGGCCTGGCCGAGGTGGGGGCGGCACTTGTTGGAGGCTTAAGCCCGGGTGCGGGGGGCACTTGATAGAGGCTTAAGGAACTGGCGGTTGTGCGGGTCCTGCGTCTGCACTCCCAGTGGTTTTTTGGGAGTGAAGCCCAGGGCGGCAGCAAGTCCGGACACCAGGACAACCCCAGGCATGCCTAGGGGGACTTTTGGAGCCCAGGTCAACCCCAGGCAAGCGAATGGGGCCTTGCAGCCACCAGGTGAACACCCTGCTAGCCTGTGGGGCCCTGCACGCACCAGGTCAACCCCAGGCAAGGGATTGGGGGTGGGCCAGGTGTGGGGGGCACTCCTTGGAGGCTTGAGCCCGGGTGGGGAGCACTTGATGGAGGCTTAATGCCCTGGTGGTTGTGCGTGTCCTCCGTCTGCACTCCCGGTGGTTTTTTGGGAGTGAAGCCCAGGGCGGCAGCATGTCTGGGCACCAGGTCAACCCCAGGCATGCCAGGGGGACTTTTGGAGCCCCGGTCAACGCCTGGCAATCGAATGGGGCCTTGCAGCCTCCAGGTCAAACCCAGGGAAGCGAATGGGGCCTTGTAGCCACCAGCTCAACCTCAGGCAAGCGAATGGGGCCTGGCCCAGGTGGGGGGAGCACTCCTTGGAGGCTTAAGACTCTGGCAGTTGTGAGGGTCCTGCGTCCGCACTCCCGGTGGCCTTTTGGGAGTGAACCCCAGGGTGGCAGCATGTCCGGGCACCAGGTCAACCCCAAGCATGCCTAGGGGGACTTTTCGAGCCCAGGTCAACCCTAGGCAAGCGAATGGGCCTGGCCCACGTGGGGGGGGGCACTTTTTGGAGACTTAAGCCGGGGTGGCGGGGGCCACTTGATGGAGGCTTAAGGCCCTGGCTGTTGTGCGGGTCCTGCGTCCGCACTCCCGGTGGTTTTTTGGGAGTGAAGTCAAGGGTGGCAGCAAGTCCGGGCACCAGGACAACCCCAGGCATGCCTAGGGGGACTTTTGGAGCCCAGGTCAACCCCACGCAAGCAAATGGGGCCTTGCAGCCACCAGGTGAACCCCCTGCTAGCCTATGGGGCCCTAGAGGCACCAGGTCAACCCCAGGCAACTGAATGGGGCCTGGGTCAGGTGTGGGGGGCACTCCTTGGAGGCTTGAGCCTGGGTGGGGGGGCACTTGATGGAGGCTTAAGGGCCCGGCAGTTGTGCGGGTCCTGCGTCCGCACTTCTGGTGTTTTTTTGGGAGTGAAGCCCAGGGCGGCAGCATGTCCAGGCACCAGGTCACCCCAGGCATGCCTAGGGGAACTTTTGAAGCACATGTCAACCCCAAGCAAGCGAATGGGGCCTTGCAGACACCAGGTCAACCCAGTGCAAGCGAAAGGGGCCTGGCCCAGGTGCGGGGGGGCACTTTTTGGAGGCTTAACCCTCGTGGGGTGGCACTTTGATGGAGGCTTAAGGCCCTGGCAGTTGTGCGGGTCCTGCGTCCGCACTTCTGGTGTTTTTTTGGGAGTGAAGCCCAGGGCGGCAGCATGTCCAGGCACGAGGTCACCCCAGGCATGCCTAGGGGGACTTTTGGAGCCCAGGTCAACCCCAGGCAAGCGAATGGGGCCTTCCAGCCACCAGCTCAACCCTATGCGAGCGAATGGGCCTGGCCCACGTGGGGGTGGAACTTTTTGGAGGCTCAAGCTGGGGTGGGGGGGGCACTTGATGGAGGCTTAAGGCCCTGGCGGTTGTGCGGGTCCTGCGTCCGCACTTCTGGTGTTTTTTTGGGAGTGAAGCCCAGTGCGGCAGCATGTCCGGGCACCAGGACAACCCCAGGCATGCCTAGGGGGACTTTTGGAGTCCAGGTCAACCCCAGGCAAGCTAATGGAGCCTTGCAGCCACCAGGTGAACCCCCTGCTAGCCTATGGGGCCCTAGAGGCACCAAGGCAACCCCAGGCTACTGAATGGGGCCTGGGCCAGGTGTGGAGGGCACTCCTTGGAGTCTTGAGCCTGGGTGGGGGGGGCACTTGATGGAGGTTTAAGGCCCTGGCAGTTGTGCGGGTCCTGCGTCCGCACTTCTGGTGTTTTTTTGGGAGTGAAGCCCAGGGCAGCAGCATGTCCGGGCACCAGGACAACACCAGGCATGCCTAGGGGGACTTTTGGAGCCCAGGTCAACCCCAGGCAAGCGAATGGGGCCTTGCAGCACCAGGTCAACCCCCTGCAAGCCTATGGGGCCCTGCACACACCAGGTCAACCCCAGGCAAGCGAATGGGGCCTGGGCCAGGTGTGGCGGTCACTCCTTGGAGGCTCGAGCCCGGGTGGGGGGCACTTGATGGAGGCTTAATGCCCTGGTGGTTGTGCGGGTCCTCCGTCCGCACTCCCGGTGGTTTTTTGGGAGTGTAGCCCAGGGCGGCAGCATGTCTGGGCACCAGGTCAACCCCAGGCATGCCTAGGGGGTCTTTTGGAGCCCAGCTCAACCCCAGGCAAGCGAATGGGGCCTTGCAGCCACCAGGTCAACCCAGTGCAAGCGAATGGGGCGTGGCCCAGGTGGGGGGGCACTTTGTGGAGGCTTAAGCCCTGGTGTGGGGAGCACTTGATGGAGGCTTAAGGCTCTGGCAGTTGTGAGGGTCCTGCGTCCGCACTCCCGGTGGCTTTTTGGGAGTGAAGCCCAGGGCGGCAGCATGTCCGGGCACCAGGTCAACCCCAAGCATGCCTAGGGGGACTTTTGGAGCCCAGGTCAACCCCACGCAAGCGAATGGGGCCTTGCAGCCTCCAGGTCAAACCCAGGTAAGCGAATGGGACCTTGCAGCCACCAGCTCAACCCTAGGAAAGCGAATGGGCCTGGCCCAGGTGCCGGGGGGGCACTTTTTGGAGGCTTAACCCTCGTGGGGGGGCACTTGATGGAGGCTTAAGGCCCTGGCAGTTGTGCGGGTTCTGCGTCCGCACTTCTGGTGTTTTTTTGGGAGTGAAGCCCAGGGCGGCAGCATGTTCAGGCACCAGGTCACCCCAGGCATGCCTAGGGGGACTTTTGGAGCCCAGGTCAACCCCACGCAAGCGAATGGGGGCTTCCAGCCTCCAGGTGAACCCCCTGCAAGCCTATGGGGCCCTGCATGCACCAGGTCAACCCCAGGCAACTGAATGGGGCCTGGGCCAGGTGGGGGGGCAAACTTTGGAGGCTTAAGCCCGGGTGGCGGGGCACTTGATGGAGGCTTTAGGCCCTGGAGGTTTTGCGGGTCCTGCTTCCGCACCTCTAGTGTTTTTTTGGGAGGGAAGCCCAGGGCGGCAGCATGTCTGGGCACCAGGTCAACCCCAGGCATGCCTAGGGGGTCTTTTGGAGCCCAGCTCAACCCCAGGCAAGCGAATGGGGCCTTGCAGCCTCCAGGTCAAACGCAGGGAAGCGAATGGGGCCTTGCAGCCACCAGCTCAACCCCAGGCAAGCGAATGGGGCGTGGCCCAGGTGGGGGGGCACTCCTTGGAGGCTTAAGGCTCTGGCAGTTGTGAGGGTCCTGCGTCTGCACTCCCGGTGGCTTTTTGGTAGTGAAGCCCAGGGCTGCAGCAAGTCCGGACACCAGGTCAACCCCAAGCATGCCTGGGGGACTTTTGGAGCCCAGGTCAACCCCAGGCAACTGAATGGGGCCTGGGCCAGGTGGCGGGGGCACTCCTTGGAGGCTTAAGCCCGGGGGGCGGGGCACTTGATGGAGGCTTTAGGCCCTGGAGGTTTTGCGGGTCCTCCTTCCGCACCTCTGGTGTTTTTGTGGGAGTGAAGCCCAGGGCGGCAGCATGTCCAGGCACCAGGTCAACCCCAGGCATGCCTAGGGGGAATTTTGGAGCACATGTCAACCCCAGGCAAGCGAATAGGGCCTTGAAGACACCAGGTCAACCCAGTGCAAGCGAATGGGGCCTGGCCCAGGTGGAGGGGCACTTTGTGGAGGCTTAAGCCCGGGTGTGGGGAGCACTTGATGGAGGCTTAAGGCTCTGGCAGTTGTGAGGGTCCTGCGTCCGCACTCCCGGTGGCTTTTTGGGAGTGAAGCCCAGGGCGGCAGCATGTCCGGGCACCAGGTCAACCCCAAGCATGCCTAGGGGGACTTTTGGAGCCCAGGTCAACCCCACGCAAGCGAATGGGGCCTTGCAGCCTCCAGGTCAAACCCAGGTAAGCGAATGGGACCTTGCAGCCACCAGCTCAACCCTAGGAAAGCGAATGGGCCTGGCCCAGGTGCGGGGGGGGACTTTTTGGAGGCTTAACCCTCGTGGGGGGGCACTTTGATGGAGGCTTAAGGCCCTGGCGGTTGTGCGGGTCCTACGTTCGCACTCCCGGTGGTTTTTTGGGTGTGAAGTCAAGGGTGGCAGCATGTCCAGGCACCAGGTCACCCCAGGCATGCTTAGGGGGACTTTTGCAGCCCAGGTCAACCCCAGGCAAGAGAATGGGCCTTGCAGCAACAGGTGAACCCCCGGGAAGTGCATGGGGCGTAGCAGGCACCAAGGCATACCCAGGTAAGCGAATGGGACCTTGCAGCCACCAGGTCAACCTTAGGCAAGCGAATGGGGCCTGGCCCAGGTGGGGGGGGCACTTGATGGAGGCTTTAGGCCCTTGAGGTTCTGCGGGTCCTGCTTCCGCACCTCTGGTGTTTTTTTGGGAGTGAAGCCCGGGGCACCAGCCTGTCCAGGCACCAGGTCAACCCCAGGCATGCCTAGGGGGACTTTTGGAGCACATGTCAACCCCAGGCAAGCAAATGGGGCCTTCCAGACACCAGGTCAACCGAGTGCAAGCGAATGGCGCCTGGCCCAGGTGGGGGGGCACTTTGTGGAGGCTTAACCCCCGTGGGGGGGCAGTTTGTGGAGGCTTAAGCCCGGGTGTGGGGAGCAGTTGATGGAGGCTTAAGGCTCTGGCAGTTGTGAGGGTCCTGCGTCCGCACTCCCGGTGGCTTTTTGGGAGTGAAGCCCAGGGCGGCAGCATGTCCGGGCACCAGGTCAACCCCAAGCATGCCTAGGGGGACTTTTGCAGCCCAGGTCAACCCCAGGTAAGCGAATGGGGCCTTGCAGCCACCAGCTCAACCCTAGGCAAGCGAATGGGCCAGGCCCAGGTGCGGGGGGGGCACTTTTTGGAGGCTTAACCCTCGTGGGGGGGCACTTGATGGAGGCTTTAGGCCCTGGAGGTTCTGCGGGTCCTGCTTCCGCACCTCTGGTGCTTTTTGGGAGTGAAGCCAGGGGCGGCAGCATGTCCAGGCACAAGGTCAACCCCAGGCATGCCTAGGGGGACTTTTGGAGCACATGTCAACCCCAGGCAAGAGAATTGGGCCTTGCAGACACCAGGTCAACCCAGTGCAAGCGAATGGGGTCTGGCCCAGGTGGGGGGGGCACTTTTTGGAGGCTTAACCCCCGTGCGGGGGCACCTGATGGAGGCTTAAGGCCCTGGTGGTTGTGCGGGTCCTGCGTCCGCACTTCTGGTGTTTTTTTGGGAGTGAAGCCCAGGGTGGCAGCATGTCCAGGCACCAGGTCACCCCAGGCATGCCTAGGGGGACTTTTGGAGCCCAGGTCAACCCCAGGCAAGCGAATGGGGCCTTGCAGCCACCAGGTGAACCCCCTACAAGCCTATGGGGCCCTGCACGCACCAGGTCAACCCCAGGCAAGCGAATGGGGCCTGGGCCAGTTGGGGGGGGGCACTCCTTGGAGGCTTAAGCCCGGGTGGCGGGGCACTTGATGGAGGCTTTAGGCCCTGGAGGTTCTGCGGGTCCTGCTTCCGCACCTCTGGTGTTTTTTTGGGAGTGAAGCCCGGGGCGCCAGCCTGTCCAGGCACCAGGTCAACCCCAGGCATGCCTAGGGCGACTTTTGGAGCACATGTCAACCCCAGGCAAGCAAATGGGGCCTTGCAGACACCAGGTCAACCCAGTGCAAGCGAATGGCGCCTGGCCCGGGGGGGGGGCACTTTGTGGAGGCTTAACCCCCGTGGGGGGGCTCTTGTTGGAGGCTTAAGACCCTCGCGGTTGTGCGGGTCCTGCGTCCGCACTCCCGGTGGTTTTTTGGGAGTGAAGTCAAGGGTTGCAGCATGTCCGGGCACCAGGACAACCCCAGGCATGTCTAGGGGGAGTTTTGGAGCCCAGGTCAATCCCCGGCAAGTGAATGGGGCCTTGCAGCCACCAGGTGAACCCCCTACTAGCCTATGGGGCCCTGCACGCACCAGGTCAACCCCAGTCAAGCGAATGGGGCCTTGCAGCCACCAGCTCAACCCCAGGCAAGCGAATGGGGCCCTGCCCCGGTGAGGGGGGCACTCCTCGGAGGCTTAAGGCTCTGTCAGTTGTGAGGGTCCTGCGTCCGCACTCCCGGTGGTTTTTTGGGAGTGAAGTCAAGGCTGGCAGCATGTCCAGGCACCAGGTCACCCCAGGCATGCTTAGGGGGACTTTTGGAGCCCAGGTCAACCCCAGGCAAGCGAATGGGGCCTTGCAGCACCAGGTCAACCCTAGGCAAGAGAACGGGCCTGGCCCAGGTGGTGGGTGCACTTGATGGAGGCTTACGGTCCTGGCAGTTGTGCGGGTCCTGTGTCCGCACTTCTGGTGTTTTTTTGGGAGTGAAGCCCAAGGCGGCAGCATGTCCAGGCACAAGGTCACCCCAGGCATGCCTAGGGGGACGTTTGGAGTCCAGGTCAACCCCAGGCAAGCGAATGGGGCCTTGCAGCACCAGGTCAACCCCCGGCAAGCGCATGGGGCCTAGCAGGCACCAAGGCATACCCAGGTAAGCGAATGGGACCTTTCAGGCAGCAGATCAACCCCAGGCAAGCGAATAGGGCCTTGCAGACACCAGGTCAACCCAGTGCAAGTGAATGGGGCCTGGCCCAGGTGGGGGGGCACTTTGTGGAGGCTTAAGCCCGGGTGTGGGGAGCACTTGATGGAGGCTTAAGGCTCTGGCAGTTGTGAGGGTCCTGCGTCCGCACTCCCGGTGGCTTTTTGGGAGTGAAGCCCAGGGCGGCAGCATGTCCGGGCACCAGGTCAACCCCAAGCATGCCTAGGGGGACTTTTGGAGCCCAGGTCAACCCCACGAAAGCGAATAGGGCCTTGCAGCCTCCAGGTCAAACCCAGGTAAGCGAATGGGGCCTTGCAGCCACCAGCTCAACCCTAGGCAAGCGAATGGGCCTGGCCCAGGTGGGGGGGCCTTTTTGGAGGCTTAAGCCCGGTGGGGGGGCACTTGATGGAGGCTTAAGGCCCTGGCGGTTGTGCGGGCCCTGCGTCCGCACTTCTGGTGTTTTTTTTGGGAGTGAAGCCCAGGGCGGCAGCATGTCCAGGCACGAGGTCACCCCAGGCATGCCTAGGGGGATTTTGGAGCCCAGGTCAACCCCAGGCAAGCAAATGGGGCCTTGCACCCACCAGCTCAACCCTAAGCAAGCGAATGGGCCTTGCCCAGGTGGGGTCGGGGGCACTTTTTGGAGGTTTAAGCCGGGGAGGAGGGGGGCACTTGATGGAGGCTTAAGGCCCACGCGCTTGTTAGGGTCCTGTATCCGCACTTCTGGTGTTTTTTTGGGAGTGAAGCCCAGGGCGGCAGCATGTCCAGGCACCAGGTCACCCCAGGCATGCCTAGGGGGACTTTTGGAGCCCAGGTCAACCCCAGGCAAGCGAATGGGGCCTTGCAGACACGAGGTCAACCCAACTGAAGCAAATGGGGCCTGGCCCAGGTGGGGGGGCACTTGCTGGAGGCTGAAGCCGGGGTGGTCGGTGCACTTGATGGAGGCTTAAGGCCCTAGCGGTTGTGCGGGTCCTGCGTCCGCACTCCCGGTGGTTTTTTGGGAGTGAAGTCAAGGGTGGCAGCAAGTCCGGGCACCAGGACAACCCCAGGCAAGCGAATGGGCCCTTGCAGCACCAGGTCAAACCCCGACAAGCGCATGGGGCCTAGCAGGCACCAAGGCATACCCAGGTAAGCGAATGGGACCTTTCAGGCAGCAGGTCAACCCCAGGTAAGCGAATGGGGCCTTGCAGACAGCAGGTCAACCCCAGGCAACTGAATGGGGCCTGGGCCAGGTGCGGGGGTCACTCCTTGGAGGGTTGAGCCTGGGTGGGGGGGCACTTGATGGATGTTTAAGGCCCTGGCGGTTGTGCGGGTCCTGCGTCCGCACTTCTGGTGTTTTTTTCGGAGTGAAGGCCAGGGCGGCAGCATGTCCGGGCACCAGGACAACCCCAGGCATGCCTAGGGGGACCTTTGAGCCCAGGTCAACCCCAGGCAAGCGAATGGGGCCTTTCAGCCACCATGTGAACCCCCTGCAAGGCTATGGGGCCCTAGAGGCACCAGGTCAACCCCAGGCAAGCGAATGGGGCCTGCGCCAGGTGTGGGGGGCACTCCTTGGAGGCTTGAGCCCGGGTGGGGGGCACTTGATGGAGGCTTAATGCCCTGGTGGTTGTGCGGGTCCTCCGTCCGCACTCCCGGTGGTTTTTTGGGAGTGAAGCCCAGGGCGGCAGCATGTCTGGGCACCAGGTCAACCCCAGGCATGTCAGGGGGACTTTTGGAGCCCAGCTCAACCCATGGCAAGCGAATGGGGCCTTGCAGCCACCACGTCAAACCCAGGGAAGCGAATGGGGCCTTGCAGCCACCAGCTCAATCCCAGGCAAGCGAATGGGGCCTGGCCCAGGTGGGGGGAGCACTCCTTGGAGGCTTAAGGCTCTGGCAGTAGTGAGGATCCTGCGTCCGCACTCCCGGTGGTTATTTGGGAGTGATGCCCAGGGCAGCAGCATGTCCGGGCACAAGGTCAACCCCAAGCATGCCTAGGGGGACTTTTGGAGCCCAGGTCAACCCCACGCAAGCGAATGGGGCCTTGCAGCCTCCAGGTCGAACCCAGCTAAGCGAATGGGGCTTGCAGCCACCAGGTGAAACCCCTGCAAGCCTATGGGGCCCTGCACGCACCAGGTCAACCCCAGGTAAGCCAATGGGGCCTTGCAGACACCAGCTCAACCGTAGGCAAGCGAATGGGGCCTGGCCGAAGTGGGAGGGGCACTTGTTGGAGGCTTAAGCCCGTGTGGGGGGGCACTCTTTGGAGGCATAAGGCCCTGGAGGTTGTGCGGGTCCTGCGTCCGCACTCCCGGTGGTTTTTTGGGAGTGAAGTCAAGGGTGGCAGCAAGTCCGGGCACCAGGACAACCCCAGGCATGCCTAGGGGAACTTTTGGAGCCCAGGTCAACCACAGGCAAGCGAATGGGGCCTTGCAGCCAAGAGGTGAACCCCCTGCTAGCCTATGGGGCCCTAGAGGCACCAGGTCAACCCCAGGCAACTGAATGGGGCCTGGGCCAGGTGTGGGGGGCACTCCTTGGAGGGTTGAGCCTGGGTGAGGGGGCACTTGATGTTGGCTTAAGGCCCTGTCAGTTGTGCGGGTCCTGCGTCCGCACTTCTGGTGTTTTTTTGGGAGTGAAGCCCAGGGCGGCAGCATGTCCGGGCACGAGGACACCCCCAGGGATGCCTGGGGGGACTTTTGAAGCCCAGGTCAACCCCAGGCAAGCGAATGGGCCCTTGCAGCACCAGCTCAAACCCCGGCAAGCGCATGGGGCCTAGCAGGCACCAAGGCATACCCAGGTAAGCGAATGGGACCTTTCAGGCAGCAGGTCAACCCCAGGTAAGCGAATGGGGCCTTGCAGACAGCAGGTCAACCCCAGGCAACTGAATGGGGCCTGGGCCAGGTGCGGGGGTCACTCCTTGGAGGGTTGAGCCTGGGTTTGGGGGCACTTGATGGATGTTTAAGGCCCTGGCGGTTGTGCGGGTCCTGCGTCCGCACTTCTGGTGTTTTTTTCGGAGTGAAGCCCAGGGCGGCAGCATGTCCGGGCACCAGGACAACCCCAGGCATGCCTAGGGGGACCTTTGAGCCCAGGTCAACCCCAGGCAAGCGAATGGGGCCTTTCAGCCACCATGTGAACCCCCTGCAAGGCTATGGGGCCCTAGAGGCACCAGGTCAACCCCAGGCAAGCGAATGGGGCCTGCGCCAGGTGTGGGGGGCACTCCTTGGAGGCTTGAGCCCGGGTGGGGGGCACTTGATGGAGGCTTAATGCCCTGGTGGTTGTGCGGGTCCTCCGTCCGCACTCCCGGTGGTTTTTTGGGAGTGAAGCCCAGGGCGGCAGCATGTCTGGGCACCAGGTCAACCCCAGGAATGTCAGGGGGACTTTTGGAGCCCAGCTCAACCCATGGCAAGCGAATGGGGCCTTGCAGCCACCAGCTCAATCCCAGGCAAGCGAATGGGGCCTGGCCCAGGTGGGGGGAGCACTCCTTGGAGGCTTAAGGCTCTGGCAGTTGTGAGGATCCTGCGTCCGCACTCCCGGTGGTTATTTGGGAGTGATGCCCAGGGCAGCAGCATGTCCGGGCACAAGGTCAACCCCAAGCATGCCTAGGGGGACTTTTGGAGCCCAGGTCAACCCCACGCAAGCGAATGGGGCCTTGCAGCCTCCAGGTCAAACCCAGCTAAGCGAATGGGGCTTGCAGCCACCAGGTGAACCCCCTGCAAGCCTATGGGGCCCTGCACGCACCAGGTCAACCCCAGGTAAGCCAATGGGGCCTTGCAGACACCAGCTCAACCGTAGGCAAGCGAATGGGGCCTGGCCGAAGTGGGAGGGGCACTTGTTGGAGGCTTAAGCCTGGGTGGGGGGGCACTCTTTGGAGGCATAAGGCCCTGGAGGTTGTGCGGGTCCTGCGTCCGCACTCCCGGTGGTTTTTTGGGAGTGAAGTCAAGGGTGGCAGCAAGTCCGGGCACCAGGACAACCCCAGGCATGCCTAGGGGAACTTTTGGAGCCCAGGTCAACCACAGGCAAGCGAATGGGGCCTTGCAGCCAAGAGGTGAACCCCCTGCTAGCCTATGGGGCCCTAGAGGCACCAGGTCAACCCCAGGCAACTGAATGGGGCCTGGGCCAGGTGTGGGGGGCACTCCTTGGAGGGTTGAGCCTGGGTGAGGGGGCACGTGATGGAGGCTTAAGGCCCTGGCAGTTGTGCGGGTCCTGCGTCCGCACTTCTGGTGTTGTTTTGGGAGTGAAGCCCAGGACGGCAGCATGTCCGGGCACGAGGACACCCCCAGGGATGCCTGGGGGGACTTTTGAAGCCCAGGTCAACCCCAGGCAAGCGAATGGGCCCTTGCAGCACCAGCTCAAACCCCGGCAAGCGCATGGGGCCTAGCAGGCACCAAGGCATACCCAGGTAAGCGAATGGGACCTTTCAGGCAGCAGGTCAACCCCAGGTAAGCGAATGGGGCCTTGCAGACAGCAGGTCAACCCCAGGCAACTGAATGGGGCCTGGGCCAGGTGCGGGGGTCACTCCTTGGAGGGTTGAGCCTGGGTGGGGGGGCACTTGATGGATGTTTAAGGCCCTGGCGGTTGTGCGGGTCCTGCGTCCGCACTTCTGGTGTTTTTTTCGGAGTGAAGCCCAGGACGGCAGCATGTCCTGGCACCAGGACAACCCCAGGCATGCCTAGGGGGACCTTTGAGCCCAGGTCAACCCCAGGCAAGCGAATGGGGCCTGGGCCAGGTGTGGGGGGCACTCCTTGGAGGCTTGAGCCCGGGTGGGGGGCACTTGATGGAGGCTTAATGCCCTGGTGGTTGTGCGGGTCCTCCTTCCGCACTCCCGGTGGTTTTTTGGGAGTGAAGCCCAGGGCGGCAGCATGTCTGGGCACCAGGTCAACCCCAGGCATGTCAGGGGGACTTTTGGAGCCCAGCTCAACCCATGGCAAGTGAATGGGGCCTTGCAGCCACCACGTCAAACCCAGGGAAGCGAATGGGGCCTTGCAGCCACCAGCTCAATCCCAGGCAAGCGAATGGGGCCTGGCCCAGGTGGGGGGAGCACTCCTTGGAGGCTTAAGGCTCTGGCAGTTGTGAGGATCCTGCGTCCGCACTCCCGGTGGTTATTTGGGAGTGATGCCCAGGGCAGCAGCATGTCCGGGCACAAGGTCAACCCCAAGCATGCCTAGGGGGACTTTTGGAGCCCAGGTCAACCCCACGCAAGCGAATGGGGCCTTGCAGCCTCCAGGTCGAACCCAGCTAAGCGAATGGGGCTTGCAGCCACCAGGTGAGCCCCCTGCAAGCCTATGGGGCCCTGCACGCACCAGGTCAACCCCAGGTAAGCCAATGGGGCCTTGCAGACACCAGCTCAACCGTAGGCAAGCGAATGGGGCCTGGCCGAGGTGGGAGTGGCACTTGTTGGAGGCTTAAGCCCGGGTAGGGGGGCACTCTTTGGAGGCATAAGACCCTGGCGGTTGTGCTGGTCCTGCGTCCGCACTCCCGGTGGTTTTTTGGGAGTGAAGTCAAGGGTGGCAGCAAGTCCGGGCACCAGGACAACCCCAGGCATGCCTAGGGGAACTTTTGGAGCCCAGGTCAACCACAGGCAAGCGAATGGGGCCTTGCAGCCAACAGGTGAACCCCCTGCTAGCCTATGGGGCCCTAGAGGCACCAGGTCAACCCCAGGCAACTGAATGGGGCCTGGGCCAGGTGTGGGGGGCACTCCTTGGAGGGTTGAGCCTGGGTGAGGGGGCACTTGATGGAGGCTTAAGGCCCTGTCAGTTGTGCGGGTCCTGCGTCCGCACTTCTGGTGTTTTTTTGGGAGTGAAGCCCAGGGCGGCAGCATGTCCGGTCATCAGGACACCCCCAGGGATGCCTGGGGGGACTTTTGGAGCCCAGGTCAACCCCAGGCAAGCGAATGGGGCCTTGCAGCACCAGTTCAACCCCCGGCAAGCGCATGGGGCCTAGCAGGCACCAAGGCATACCCACGTAAGCGAATGGGACCTTTCAGGCATCAGGTGAACCCCAGGCAAGCGAATGGGGCCTTGCAGACACGAGGTCAACCCTAGGCAAGCGAATGGGGCCTGGCCGAGGTGGGAGGGGCACTTGTTGGAGGCTTAAGCCCGGGTGTGGGGAGCACTGGATGGAGGCTTAAGGCTCTGGCAGTTGTGAGGGTCCTGCGTCCGCACTCCCAGTGGGTTTTTGGGAGTGAAGCCCAGGGCGGCAGCATGTGTGGGCACCAGGTCAACCCCAAGCATGCCTAGGGGGACATTTGGAGCCCAGGTCAACCCCAGGCAAGCGAATGGGGCCTTGCAGCCTCCAGGTCAAACCCAGGTAACCGAATGGGGCCTTGCAGCCACCAGCTCAACCCTGGGCAAACGAATGGGCCTGGCCCAGGTGGGGGGGGCACTTTTTGGAGGCTTAACCCCCGTGGGGGGGCACTTGATGGAGGCTTTAGGCCCTGGAGGTTCTGCGGGTCCTGCTTCCGCGCCTTTGGTGTTTTTTTGGGAGTGAAGCCCAGGGCGGCAGCATGTCCAGGCACCAGGTCACCCCAGGCATGCCTAGGGGGACTTTTGGAGCCCAGGTCAACCCCAGGCAAGCGAATGGGGCCTTGCCACCACCAGCTCAACCCTAGGCAAGCGAATGGGCCTGTCCCAGGTGGGGGGGGCACTTTTTGGAGGCTTAAGCCGGGGTGGTGGGGGCACTTGATGGAGGCTTAAGGCCCTGGCGGTTGTGCGGGTCCTGCGTCCGCACTCCCGGTGGCTTTTTCGGAGTGAAGCCCAGGGCGGCAGCAAGTCCGGGCACCAGGGCAACCCAGGGCATGCCTAGGGGGACTTTTGGAGCCCAGGTCAACCCCAGGCAAGCGAATGGGGCTTTGCAGCCACCAGGTGAACCCCCTGCTAGCCTGTGGGGCCCTAGAGGCACCAGGTCAACCCCAGGCAACTGAATGGGGCCTGGGCCAGGTGTGGGGGGCACTCCTTGGAGGCTTGAGCCTGGGTGGGGGGGGCACTTGATGGAGGCTTAAGGCCCTGGCAGTTGTGCGGGTCCTGCGTCCGCTCTCCCGGTGTCTTTTTGGGAGTGAAGCCCAGGGCGGCAGCAAGTCCGGGCACCACGACAACCCCAGGCATGCCAGGGGGACTTTTCGAGCCCAGGTCAACCCCACGCCACGAATGGGTCCTTGCAGCCTGCAGGTCAAACCCAGGAAAGCGAATGGGGCCTTGAAGCCACCAGGTGAACCCCCTGCAAGCCTATGGGGCCCTGCACGCACCAGGTCAACCCCAGGCAAGCGAATTGGGCCTGGGCCAGGTGTGGGGGGCACTCCTTGGAGCCTTGAGCCCGGGTGGGGAGCACTTGATGGAGGCTTAATGCCCTGGTGGTTGTGCGGGTCCTCCTTCCGCACTCCCGGTGGTTTTTTGGGAGTGAAGCCCAGGGCGGCAGCATGTCTGGGCACCAGGTCAACCCCAGGCATGCCAGGGGGACTTTTGGAGCCCAGCTCAACCCATGGCAAGCGGATGGGGCCTTGCAGCCTCCAGGTCAAACCCAGGGAAGCGAATGGGGCCTTGCAGCCACCAGCTCAACCCCAGGCAAGCGAATGGGGCCTGGCCCAGGTGGGGGGGCACTCCTTGGAGGCTTAAGGCTCTGCCAGTTGTGAGGGTCCTGCGTCTGCACTCCCGGTGGCTTTTTGGGAGTGAAGCCCAGGGTGGCAGCATGTCCCGGGCACCAGGTCAAGCCCAAGCATGCCTAGGGGGACTTTTGGAGCCCCAGGTCAACCCCAAGCAAGCCAGCGGGGCCTTGCAGCCTCCAGGTCAAACCCAGGTAAGGCGAATGGGGCCTGGGCCAGCTGGGGGGGGCACTCCTTGGAGGCTTAAGCCCGGATGGCGGGGCACTTGATGGAGGCTTTAGACCCTGGAGGTTCTGTGGGTCCTGCTTCCGCACCTCTGGTGTTTTTTTGGGAGTGAAGCCCAGGGCGGCAGCATGTCCAGGCACCAGGTCAACCCCAGGCATGCCTAGGGGGACTTTTGGAGCACATGTCAACCCCAGGCAAGCGAATGGGGCCTTGCAGACACCAGGTCAACCCAGTGCAAGCGAATGGGGGACTGGCCCAGGTGGGGGGG
Organism: Crocodylus siamensis; assembly: GCF_052110815.1. NCBI lineage: Eukaryota > Metazoa > Chordata > Crocodylia > Crocodylidae > Crocodylus > Crocodylus siamensis. The sequence continues at coordinate 40,773 of NW_028324725.1, forward strand.
CACTTTGTGGAGGCTTAAGCCCGGGTGTGGGGAGCACTTGATGGAGGCTTAAGGCTCTGGCAGTTGTGAGGGTCCTGCGTCCGCACTCCCGGTGGTTTTTTGCGAGTGGAGCCCAGGGCGGCACATGTCTGGGCACCAGGTCAACCCCAGGCATGCCAGGGGGACTTTTGGAGAACAGGTCAACCCCCTGGCAAGCGAATGGGGGCCTTGCAGCCTCCAGGTCAAACCCAGCTAAGCGAATGGGGCTTGCAGCCACCAGGTGAAACCCCTGCAAGCCTATGGGGCCCTGCACGCACCAGGTCAACCCCAGGTAAGCCAATGGGGCCTTGCAGACACCAGCTCAACCCGTAGGCAAGCGAATGGGGCCTGGCCGAAGTGGGAGGGGGCACTTGTTGGAGGCTTAAGCCTGGGTGGGGGGGGCACTCTTTTGGAGGCATAAGGCCCTGGAGGTTGTGCGGGTCCTGCGTCCGCACTCCCGGTGGTTTTTTGGGAGTGAAGTCAAGGGTGGCAGCAAGTCCGGGCACCAGGACAACCCCAGGCATGCCTAGGGGGAACTTTTGGAGCCCAGGTCAACCACAGGCAAGCGAATGGGGCCTTGCAGCCAAGAGGTGAACCCCCTGCTAGCCTATGGGGCCCTAGAGGCACCAGGTCAACCCCGGCAGTGGGCTGGGTCCGGGTGGGGGCCCCGGGGGGTTGCCTGGGGGAGCATTGATGTGGCTAAGCCCGGCAGTTTCGGGCCTCGCCGCATCGGTGATTTTGGAGAAGGGCCGGGCACAGTGGGCCGCAGCCAGGGGCCTGGGGACTATGGGCCCAGTAAGCCCAGGAAATGGGGCCTTGAGCCCTTCAACCCGGGGGGGCAGGGAGGAGGCACAGGCTACCCGGAGGGGGGGCCTTGGCGCATTAGGCCCTGGCATTTATGGGGCCGGCCACTGTGGGGGGTCTTGGAGGTGACCGGGGGGGGCCGGATGAGGCAACCCCGGAGCGGGGGCCTTCGTCCGACCCCGGCAAGCGATGGGGCCAGCGCACCAGGCACATCCCGGAACGAGGGCCCAGGCAGCCAGGAAACCCGTAAGCGAATGGGCCTTGCAGCGAGGCTCAACCCCAGCTAAATGGGGCCGCCAGGGGCGGACCCAGGACCGGTGGGGGTGGGCATTGAGGAGGGTAACCCGGAGGGGGGCCGGCGACAGGTGTTAACCGGAGTGGGCCGGGCCGGCGGGTCCCCTTGGAGGTTCCGGGGGGGGGGACTTTGGACCGGCAACCCCAGGCGGTGGGGGCCCTTCAGCACCGGTAACCCGGAAGGCCGGGCGGCACAGTCCGCACCAGACAACCCCAGGCATGCTAGGGGCCTTTGGCCCAGGTCAACCCCAGGCAAGCGAATGGGGCCTTCAGACTGGCCCCTGAGGCTATGGGGCCCGGGCCCGGTAACCCCTGGAGGTGGCCGGGGCCCGGTGTGGGGGCTTTGGAGGCTGGCGGGTGTGGGGCCTGTAGCATGCTGGTGTTGGGGGTCCGCCGCACTCCCGGCTTTAGGATGGGCCTAGGGCGCAGCATTCGAGCCAGGTCAACCCCAGGCCGGGGGGGCCCCCGCTCAACCCGGCAAGTGAATGGGGCCTGACCACCACGTCAACCCAGGAAGCGAATGGGGCTTTCCCGCAGCCATCCCGGCAACGGGGCTGGCCCAGGTGGGGGGACTCCTGGAGGTTAAGCCCGGAGTTGTGGGGCCTTCGTCCGCATCCCGGTGGTTTTTGGGAGGAGCCCAGGGAGCAGCCCGGCACCCGGCAACCCCAGGATGCCAGGGGGACTTTTGGAGCCCAGTCAACCCAGGCAAGCGAATGGGGCCTTGGCCCCAGGTCGAACCCGCTAAGCGAATGGGGCTTCAGCCACCGGTGACCCGGCAACCTATGGGGCGCCCAGGTCGGGCCGGTGAGGGCTTCGGCAGCAGTCAGGGGCAGCAATCCGGCCTGGGGGGGATGCACTAGTGGAGCTTAAGCCGGGCAGGCACCGAGGCATGGGGCCTTGGGGCCCCGGTCAACCCCGCAGCCATGGGGCCTTGAGGAACAGGCCAGCAACCGGGGCCAGGCACCAGGGCCTCGGAACTTGGAGCCCGGACCCCGGCAATGGGGCCTTGCCCCAAAGGTGAACCTGGCTATGGGGCCTGAGGCCAGGCAACCCAGGCACTGTGGGGCCTGGCCGGGGGGGATCTTGGGAGGTTGGGCCCAGGGGACATGGAGGCTAGGCCCTGCAGTCCGGGGTTCTGCGCCGGCAACGGTTGGGGAGCCCAGGGCACCCCAGCAGGCAGGGACACTCCCCGGAGCCGGGGAAACCCGGAAGCAGGACCCCAGGCAGCAAGGGCCTGCAGACCATGGGCCCCGCAGGCAGGGGCACAGGCACAAGGGCCCCGGAGGTGGGGCTCCCGGGAGGTTAACCCGGAGGTGGGGCCTTGCAGACCAGGCCCTGGCAGGTGGGGCCTGGGCCGGGGGGGGACTTGGGAGCTAAGCCCGGGTTGGGAGCACCGGAGGCACCCCAGGCGAGTGGGGGTCCTGCGCCCGGAACCCCCGGTAAGCGAATGGGCCTTGGCCGCAGTGGGCAACGGCCCCGCAGCCGGGGAATTTGGCCCAGGCAACCCGGCGGAGGGCCTTCTGCAGGTAACCCAGGAAGCGCAGCATGTCCAGGCACCAGGTCACCCCAGGCATGCCTAGGGGGACTTTTGGAGCCCAGGTCAACCCCAGGCAAGCGAATGGGGCCTTGCCACCACCAGCTCAACCCTAGGCAAGCGAATGGGCCTGTCCCAGGTGGGGGGGGCACTTTTTGGAGGCTTAAGCCGGGGTGGTGGGGGCACTTGATGGAGGCTTAAGGCCCTGGCGGTTTGTGCGGGGTCCTGCGTCCGCACTCCCGGTGGCTTTTTCGGAGTGAAGCCCAGGGCGGGCAGCAAGTCCGGGCACCAGGGCAACCCAGGGCATGCCTAGGGGGACTTTTGGAGCCCAGGTCAACCCCAGGCAAGCGAATGGGGCTTTGCAGCCACCAGGTGAACCCCCTGCTAGCCTGTGGGGCCCTAGAGGCACCAGGTCAACCCCAGGCAACTGAATGGGGCCTGGGCCAGGTGTGGGGGGCACTCCTTGGAGGCTTGAGCCTGGGTGGGGGGGCACTTGATGGAGGCTTAAGGCCCTGGCAGTTGTGCGGGTCCTGCGTCCGCTCTCCCGGTGTCTTTTTGGGAGTGAAGCCCAGGGCGGCAGCAAGTCCGGGCACCACGACAACCCCAGGCATGCCAGGGGGACTTTTCGAGCCCAGGTCAACCCCACGCCACGAATGGGTCCTTGCAGCCTGCAGGTCAAACCCAGGAAAGCGAATGGGGCCTTGAAGCCACCAGGTGAACCCCCTGCAAGCCTATGGGGCCCTGCACGCACCAGGTCAACCCCAGGCAAGCGAATTGGGCCTGGGCCAGGTGTGGGGGGCACTCCTTGGAGCCTTGAGCCCGGGTGGGGAGCACTTGATGGAGGCTTAATGCCCTGGTGGTTGTGCGGGTCCTCCTTCCGCACTCCCGGTGGTTTTTTGGGAGTGAAGCCCAGGGCGGCAGCATGTCTGGGCACCAGGTCAACCCCAGGCATGCCAGGGGGACTTTTGGAGCCCAGCTCAACCCATGGCAAGCGGATGGGGCCTTGCAGCCTCCAGGTCAAACCCAGGGAAGCGAATGGGGCCTTGCAGCCACCAGCTCAACCCCAGGCAAGCGAATGGGGCCTGGCCCAGGTGGGGGGGCACTCCTTGGAGGCTTAAGGCTCTGCCAGTTGTGAGGGTCCTGCGTCTGCACTCCCGGTGGCTTTTTGGGAGTGAAGCCCAGGGTGGCAGCATGTCCGGGCACCAGGTCAAGCCCAAGCATGCCTAGGGGGACTTTTGGAGCCCAGGTCAACCCCAAGCAAGCCAGCGGGGCCTTGCAGCCTCCAGGTCAAACCCAGGTAAGCGAATGGGGCCTGGGCCAGCTGGGGGGGGCACTCCTTGGAGGCTTAAGCCCGGATGGCGGGGCACTTGATGGAGGCTTTAGACCCTGGAGGTTCTGTGGGTCCTGCTTCCGCACCTCTGGTGTTTTTTTGGGAGTGAAGCCCAGGGCGGCAGCATGTCCAGGCACCAGGTCAACCCCAGGCATGCCTAGGGGGACTTTTGGAGCACATGTCAACCCCAGGCAAGCGAATGGGGCCTTGCAGACACCAGGTCAACCCAGTGCAAGCGAATGGGGACTGGCCCAGGTGGGGGGGCACTTTGTGGAGGCTTAAGCCCGGGTGTGGGGAGCACTTGATGGAGGCTTAAGGCTCTGGCAGTTGTGAGGGTCCTGCGTCCGCACTCCCGGTGGTTTTTTGCGAGTGGAGCCCAGGGCGGCACATGTCTGGGCACCAGGTCAACCCCAGGCATGCCAGGGGGACTTTTGGAGAACAGGTCAACCCCTGGCAAGCGAATGGGGCCTTGCAGCCTCCAGGTCAAACCCAGCTAAGCGAATGGGGCTTGCAGCCACCAGGTGAAACCCCTGCAAGCCTATGGGGCCCTGCACGCACCAGGTCAACCCCAGGTAAGCCAATGGGGCCTTGCAGACACCAGCTCAACCGTAGGCAAGCGAATGGGGCCTGGCCGAAGTGGGAGGGGCACTTGTTGGAGGCTTAAGCCTGGGTGGGGGGGGCACTCTTTGGAGGCATAAGGCCCTGGAGGTTGTGCGGGTCCTGCGTCCGCACTCCCGGTGGTTTTTTGGGAGTGAAGTCAAGGGTGGCAGCAAGTCCGGGCACCAGGACAACCCCAGGCATGCCTAGGGGAACTTTTGGAGCCCAGGTCAACCACAGGCAAGCGAATGGGGCCTTGCAGCCAAGAGGTGAACCCCCTGCTAGCCTATGGGGCCCTAGAGGCACCAGGTCAACCCCAGGCAACTGAATGGGGCCTGGGCCAGGTGTGGGGGGCACTCCTTGGAGGGTTGAGCCTGGGTGAGGGGGCACTTGATGTTGGCTTAAGGCCCTGTCAGTTGTGCGGGTCCTGCGTCCGCACTTCTGGTGTTTTTTTGGGAGTGAAGCCCAGGGCGGCAGCATGTCCGGGCATCAGGACACCCCCAGGGATGCCTGGGGGGACTTTTGGAGCCCAGGTCAACCCCAGGCAAGCGAATGGGGCCTTGCAGCACCAGTTCAACCCCCGGAAAGCGCATGGGGCCTAGCAGGCACGAAGGCATACCCACGTAAGCGAATGGGACCTTTCAGGCAGCAGGTGAACCCCAGGCAACTGAATGGGGCCTGTGCCAGGTGTGGGGGGCACTCCTTGGAGGCTTGAGCCTGGGTGGGGGGGCACGTGATGGAGGCTTAAGGCCCTGGCAGTTGTGCGGGTCCTGCGTCCGCACTTCTGGTGTTGTTTTGGGAGTGAAGCCCAGGACGGCAGCATGTCCGGGCACGAGGACACCCCCAGGGATGCCTGGGGGGACTTTTGAAGCCCAGGTCAACCCCAGGCAAGCGAATGGGCCCTTGCAGCACCAGCTCAAACCCCGACAAGCGCATGGGGCCTAGCAGGCACCAAGGCATACCCAGGTAAGCGAATGGGACCTTTCAGGCAGCAGGTCAACCCCAGGTAAGCGAATGGGGCCTTGCAGACAGCAGGTCAACCCCAGGCAACTGAATGGGGCCTGGGCCAGGTGCGGGGGTCACTCCTTGGAGGGTTGAGCCTGGGTGGGGGGGCACTTGATGGATGTTTAAGGCCCTGGCGGTTGTGCGGGTCCTGCGTCCGCACTTCTGGTGTTTTTTTCGGAGTGAAGCCCAGGGCGGCAGCATGTCCTGGCACCAGGACAACCCCAGGCATGCCTAGGGGGACCTTTGAGCCCAGGTCAACCCCAGGCAAGCGAATGGGGCCTTTCAGCCACCATGTGAACCCCCTGCAAGGCTATGGGGCCCTAGAGGCACCAGGTCAACCCCAGGCAAGCGAATGGGGCCTGGACCAGGTGTGGGGGGCACTCCTTGGAGGCTTGAGCCCGGGTGGGGGGCACTTGATGGAGGCTTAATGCCCTGGTGGTTGTGCGGGTCCTCCGTCCGCACTCCCGGTGGTTTTTTGGGAGTGAAGCCCAGGGCGGCAGCATGTCTGGGCACCAGGTCAACCCCAGGCATGTCAGGGGGACTTTTGGAGCCCAGCTCAACCCATGGCAAGTGAATGGGGCCTTGCAGCCACCACGTCAAACCCAGGGAAGCGAATGGGGCCTTGCAGCCACCAGCTCAATCCCAGGCAAGCGAATGGGGCCTGGCCCAGGTGGGGGGAGCACTCCTTGGAGGCTTAAGGCTCTGGCAGTTGTGAGGATCCTGCGTCCGCACTCCCGGTGGTTATTTGGGAGTGATGCCCAGGGCAGCAGCATGTCCGGGCACAAGGTCAACCCCAAGCATGCCTAGGGGGACTTTTGGAGCCCAGGTCAACCCCACGCAAGCGAATGGGGCCTTGCAGCCTCCAGGTCGAACCCAGCTAAGCGAATGGGGCTTGCAGCCACCAGGTGAGCCCCCTGCAAGCCTATGGGGCCCTGCACGCACCAGGTCAACCCCAGGTAAGCCAATGGGGCCTTGCAGACACCAGCTCAACCGTAGGCAAGCGAATGGGGCCTGGCCGAGGTGGGAGTGGCACTTGTTGGAGGCTTAAGCCCGGGTAGGGGGGCACTCTTTGGAGGCATAAGGCCCTGGCGGTTGTGCGGGTCCTGCGTCCGCACTCCCGGTGGTTTTTTGGGAGTGAAGTCAAGGGTGGCAGCAAGTCCGGGCACCAGGACAACCCCAGGCATGCCTAGGGGAACTTTTGGAGCCCAGGTCAACCACAGGCAAGCGAATGGGGCCTTGCAGCCAACAGGTGAACCCCCTGCTAGCCTATGGGGCCCTAGAGGCACCAGGTCAACCCCAGGCAACTGAATGGGGCCTGGGCCAGGTGTGGGGGGCACTCCTTGGAGGGTTGAGCCTGGGTGAGGGGGCACTTGATGGAGGCTTAAGGCCCTGTCAGTTGTGCGGGTCCTGCGTCCGCACTTCTGGTGTTTTTTTGGGAGTGAAGCCCAGGGCGGCAGCATGTCCGGTCATCAGGACACCCCCAGGGATGCCTGGGGGGACTTTTGGAGCCCAGGTCAACCCCAGGCAAGCGAATGGGGCCTTGCAGCACCAGTTCAACCCCCGGCAAGCGCATGGGGCCTAGCAGGCACCAAGGCATACCCACGTAAGCGAATGGGACCTTTCAGGCAGCAGGTGAACCCCAGGCAAGCGAATGGGGCCTTGCAGACACGAGGTCAACCCTAGGCAAGCGAATGGGGCCTGGCCGAGGTGGGAGGGGCACTTGTTGGAGGCTTAAGCCCGGGTGTGGGGAGCACTGGATGGAGGCTTAAGGCTCTGGCAGTTGTGAGGGTCCTGCGTCCGTACTCCCAGTGGGTTTTTGGGAGTGAAGCCCAGGGCGGCAGCATGTGTGGGCACCAGGTCAACCCCAAGCATGCCTAGGGGGACATTTGGAGCCCAGGTCAACCCCAGGCAAGCGAATGGGTCCTTGCAGCCTCCAGGTCAAACCCAGGTAAGCGAATGGGGCCTTGCAGCCACCAGCTCAACCCTGGGCAAACGAATGGGCCTGGCCCAGGTGTGGGGGGCACTTTTTGGAGGCTTAACCCCCGTGGGGGGGCACTTGATGTAGGCTTTAGGCCCTGGAGGTTCTGCGGGTCCTGCTTCCGCACCTTTGGTGTTTTTTTGGGAGTGAAGCCCAGGGCGGCAGCATGTCCAGGCACCAGGTCACCCCAGGCATGCCTAGGGGGACTTTTGGAGCCCAGGTCAACCCCAGGCAAGCGAATGGGGCCTTGCAGACACCAGGTCAACCCTAGGCAAGCGAATGGGCCTGTCCCAGGTGGGGGGGGCACTTTTTGGAGGCTTAAGCCGGGGTGGTGGGGGCACTTGATGGAGGCTTAAGGCCCTGGCGGTTGTGCGGGTCCTGCGTCCGCACTCCCGGTGGCTTTTTCGGAGTGAAGCCCAGGGCGGCAGCAAGTCCGGGCACCAGGGCAACCCAGGGCATGCCTAGGGGGACTTTTGGAGCCCAGGTCAACCCAAGGCAAGCGAATGGGGCTTTGCAGCCACCAGGTGAACCCCCTGCTAGCCTGTGGGGCCCTAGAGGCACCAGGTCAACCCCAGGCAACTGAATGGGGCCTGGGCCAGGTGTGGGGGGCACTCCTTGGAGGCTTGAGCCTGGGTGGGGGGGCACTTGATGGAGGCTTAAGGCCCTGGCAGTTGTGCGGGTCCTGCGTCCGCTCTCCCGGTGTCTTTTTGGGAGTGAAGCCCAGGGCGGCAGCAAGTCCGGGCACCACGACAACCCCAGGCATGCCAGGGGGACTTTTCGAGCCCAGGTCAACCCCACGCCACGAATGGGTCCTTGCAGCCTGCAGGTCAAACCCAGGAAAGCGAATGGGGCCTTGAAGCCACCAGGTGAACCCCCTGCAAGCCTATGGGGCCCTGCACGCACCAGGTCAACCCCAGGCAAGCGAATTGGGCCTGGGCCAGGTGTGGGGGGCACTCCTTGGAGCCTTGAGCCCGGGTGGGGAGCACTTGATGGAGGCTTAATGCCCTGGTGGTTGTGCGGATCCTGCGTCCGCACTCCCGGTGGTTTTTTGGGAGTGAAGTCAAGGGTGGCAGCATATCCAGGCACCAGGTCAACCCCAGGCATGCCTAGGGGGACTTTTGGAGCCCAGGTCAACCCCATGGCAAGCGAATGGGGCCTTGCAGCCAGCAGGTGAACCCCCTGCTAGCCTGAATGGGGCCCTAGCAGGCACCAGGTCAACCCCAGGCAAGCTGAATGGGGCCTGGGCCAGGTGTGGGGGGCACTCCTTGGAGGCTTGAGCGTGGGTGGGGGGGCACTTGATGGAGGCTTAAGGCCCTGGCAGTTGTGCGGGTCCTGCGTCCGGTCTCCCGGTGGCTTTTTGGGAGTGAAGCCCAGGGCGGCAGCAAGTCCGGGCACCAGGACAACCCCAGGCATGCCTAGGGGGACTTTTGGAGCCCAGTTCAACCCCACGCAAGCGAATGGGGCCTTGCAGCCTCCAGGTCAAACCCAGGTAAGCGCATGGGGCCTTGCAGCCACCAGGTGAACCCCCTGCAAGCCTATGGGGCCCTGCACGCACCAGGTCAACCCCAGGTAAGCGAATGGGGCCTGGGCCAGCTGGGGGGGGCACTCCTTGGAGCCTTAAGCCCGGGTGGCGGGGCACTTGATGGAGGCTTTAGGCCCTGGAGGTTCTGCGGGTCCTGCTTCCACACCTCTGGTGTTTTTTTGGGAGTGAAGCCCAGGGCGGCAGCATGTCCAGGCACCAGGTCAACCCCGGGCATGCCTAGGGGGACTTTTGGAGCACATGTCAACCGCAGGCAAGCGAATAGGGCCTTGAAGACACCAGGTCAACCCAGTGCAAGCGAATGGGGCCTGGCCCAGGTGGGGGGGCACTCCTGTGGAGGTTTGACCCCGGGTGTGGGGAGCACTTGATGCAGGCTTAATGCCCTGGTGGTTGTGCGGGTCCTCCGTCCGCACTCCCGGTGGTTTTTTGGGAGTGGAGCCCAGGGCGGCAGCATGTCTGGGCACCAGGTCAACCCTAGGCATGCCAGGGGGACTTTTGGAGCCCAGGTCAACCCCTGGCAAGCGAATGGGGCCTTGCAGCCTCCAGGTCAAACCCAGGTAAGCGAATGGGGCCTTGCAGCCACCAGGTGAACCCCCTGCAACCATATGGGGCCCTGCACGCACCAGGTCAACCCAAGGCAAGCGAATGGGGCCTGGCCCAGGTGGGGGGTACTTTGTGGAGGCTTAAGCCCGGGTGTGGGGAGCACTTGATGGAGGCTTAAGGCCCTGGCGGTTGTGCGGGTCCTGCGTCCGCACTTCTGGTGTTTTTTTGGGAGGGAAGCCCAGGGCGGCAGCTAGTCCGGGCACCAGGACAACCCCAGGCATGCCTAGGGGGACTTTTGGAGCCCAGGTCAACCCCAGGCAAGCGAATGGAGCCTTACAGCACCAGGTCAACCCCCAGCAAGCGCATGGGGCCTAGCAGGCAGCAAGGCATACCCAGGTAAGCGAATGGGACCTTGCAGCCACCAGGTCAACCCTAGGCAATCGAATGGGGCCTGGCCCAGGTGGGGGGGGCACTTTTTGGGGGCTTAAGGCCCTGGCGGTTGTGCGGGTCTTGGGTCCGCACTCCCGGTGGTTTTTTGGGAGTGAAGACAAGGGTGCCAGCACGTCCGGGGACCAGGACAACCCCAGGCATGCCTAGGGGGACTTTTGGAGCCCAGGTCAACCCCAGGCAAGCGAATGGGGCCTTGCAGCCACCAGGTGAACCCCCTGCAAGCCTATGGAGCCCTGCACGCACCAGGTCAACCCCAGGCAAGCGAATGGGGCCTGGGCCAGGTGTGGGGGGCACTCCTTGGAGGTTTGAGCCCGGGTGGGGGGCACTTGATGGAGGTTTAATGCCGTGGTGGTTGTGCGGGTCCTCCGTCCGCACTCCCGGTGGTTTTTTGGCAGTGGAGCCCAGGGCGGCAGCATGTCTGGGCACCAGGTCAACCCCAGGCATGCCAGGGGGACTTTTGGAGCCCAGGTCAACCCCTGGCAAGCGAATGGGGCCTTGCAGCCTGCAGGTCAAACCCAGGGAAGCGAATGGGGCCTTGCAGCCACCAGCTTAACCCCAGGCAAGCGAATGGGGCCTGGCCCAGGTGGGGGGGGCACTCCTTGGAGGCTTAAGGCTCTGGCAGTTGTGAGGGTCCTGCGTCCGCACTCCCGGTGGCTTTTTGGGAGTGAAGCCCAGGGCGGCAGCATGTCCGGGCACCAGGACAACCCCAGGCATGCCTAGGGGGACTTTTGGAGCCCAGGTCAACCCCACGCAAGCGAATGGAGCCTTCCAGCTCCAGGTCAACCCCTGGCAAGCGCATGGGGCCTTGCAGGCACCAAGGCATACCCAGGTAAGCGAATGGGACCTTGCAGCCACCAGGTCAACCCTAGGCAAGCGAATGGGGCCTGGCCCAGGTGGGGGGGGCAATTTTTGGGGTTTAAGGCCCTGGCGGTTGTGCGGGTCTTGCGTCCGCACTCCCGGTGGTTTTTTGGGAGTGAAGACAAGGGTGCCAGCACGTCCGGGCACCAGGACAACCCCAGGCATGCCTAGGGGAACTTTTGGAGCCCAGGTCAACCCCACGCAAGCGAATGGGGCCTTGCAGCCTCCAGGTCAAACCCAGGAAAGCGAATGGGGCCTTATAGCCACCAGGGGAACCCCCTGCAAGCCTATGCGGCCCTGCACGCACCAGGTCAACCCCAGGCAAGCGAATGGGGCCTGGGCCAGCTGGGGGGGGCACTCCTTGGAGCCTTAAGCCCGGGTGGCGGGGCACTTGATGGAGGCTTTAGGCCCTGGAGGTTCTGCAGGTCCTGCTTCCACACCTCTGGTGTTTTTTTGGGAGTGAATCCCAGGGCGGCAGCATGTCCAGGCACCAGGTCAACCCCGGGCATGCCTAGGGGGACTTTCGGAGCACATGTCAACCGCAGGCAAGCGAATGGGGCCTTGCAGACACCAGGTCAACCCAGTGCAAGCGAATGGGGCCTGGCCCAGGTGGGGGGGCACTCCTTGGAGGTTTGACCCCGGGTGGGGGGCACTTGATGCAGGCTTAATGCCCTGGTGGTTGTGCGGGTCCTCCGTCCGCACTCCCGGTGGTTTTTTTGGGAGTGGAGCCCAGGGCGGCAGCATGTCTGGGCACCAGGTCAACCCTAGGCATGCCAGGGGGACTTTTGGAGCCCAGGTCAACCCCTGGCAAGCGAATGGGGCCTTGCAGCCTCCAGGTCAAACCTAGGGAAGCGAATGGGGCCTTGCAGCCACCAGCTCAACCCCAGGCAAGCGAATGAGGCCTGGCCCAGGTGGGGGGGGCACTCCTTGGAGGCTTAAGGTTCTGGCAGTTGTGAGGGTCCTGCGTCCGCACTCCCGGTGGCTTTTTGGGAGAGAAGCCCAGGGCGGCAGCATGTCCGGGCACCAGGTCAACCCCAAGCATGCCTAGGGAGACTTTTGGAGCCCAGGTCAACCCCACCCAAGCGAATGGGGCCTTGCAGCCTCCAGGTCAAACCCAGGTAAGCGAATGGGGCCTTGCAGCCACCAGGTGAACCCCCTGCAACCATATGGGGCCCTGCACGCACCAGGTCAACCCAAGGCAAGCGAATGGGGCCTGGCCCAGGTGGGGGGGCACTTTGTGGAGGCTTAAGCCCGGGTGTGGGGAGCACTTGATGGAGGCTTAAGGCCCTGGCGGTTTTGCGGGTCCTGCGTCCGCACTTCTGGTGTTTTTTTGGGAGGGAAGCCCAGGGCGGCAGCTAGTCCGGGCACCAGGACAACCCCAGGCATGCCTAGGGGGACTTTTGGAGCCCAGGTCAACCCCAGGCAAGCGAATGGAGCCTTACAGCACCAGGTCAACCCCCAGCAAGCGCATGGGGCCTTGCAGCCACCAGCTGAACTCCCTGCAACCCTATGGGGCCCAGCACGCACCAGGTCAACCCCAGGCAAGGGAATGGGGCCTGGCCAAGGTGGGGGGGGCACTTGTTGGAGGCTTAAGCCCGGTGGCGGGGCACTTGATGGAGGCTTAAGCCCCTGGCGGTTGTGCGGATCCTGCGTCCGCACTCCCGGTGGTTTTTTGGGAGTGAAGTCAAGGGTGGCAGCATATCCAGGCACCAGGTCACCCCAGGCATGCCTAGGGGGACTTTTGGAGCCCAGGTCAACCCCAGGCAAGCGAATGGGGCCTTGCAGCCAGCAGGTGAACCCCCTGCTAGCCTGTGGGGCCCTAGAGGCACCAGGTCAACCCCAGGCAACTGAATGGGGCCTGGGCCAGGTGTGGGGGGCACTCCTTGGAGGCTTGAGCGTGGGTGGGGGGGCACTTGATGGAGGCTTAAGGCCCTGGCAGTTGTGCGGGTCCTGCGTCCGGTCTCCCGGTGGCTTTTTGGGAGTGAAGCCCAGGGCGGCAGCAAGTCCGGGCACCAGGACAACCCCAGGCATGCCTAGGGGGACTTTTGGAGCCCAGTTCAACCCCACGCAAGCGAATGGGGCCTTGCAGCCTCCAGGTCAAACCCAGGTAAGCGCATGGGGCCTTGCAGCCACCAGGTGAACCCCCTGCAAGCCTATGGGGCCCTGCATGCACCAGGTCAACCCCAGGCAAGCGAATGGGGCCTGGGCCAGCTGGGGGGGGCACTCCTTGGAGCCTTAAGCCCGGGTGGCGGGGCACTTGATGGAGGCTTTAGGCCCTGGAGGTTCTGCGGGTCCTGCTTCCACACCTCTGGTGTTTTTTTGGGAGTGAAGCCCAGGGCGGCAGCATGTCCAGGCACCAGGTCAACCCCGGGCATGCCTAGGGGGACTTTTGGAGCACATGTCAACCGCAGGCAAGCGAATAGGGCCTTGAAGACACCAGGTCAACCCAGTGCAAGCGAATGGGGCCTGGCCCAGGTGGGGGGGCACTCCTTGGAGGTTTGACCCCGGGTGGGGGGCACTTGATGCAGGCTTAATGCCCTGGTGGTTGTGCGGGTCCTCCGTCCGCACTCCCGGTGGTTTTTTGGGAGTGGAGCCCAGGGCGGCAGCATGTCTGGGCACCAGGTCAACCCTAGGCATGCCAGGGGGACTTTTGGAGCCCAGGTCAACCCCTGGCAAGCGAATGGGGCCTTGCAGCCTCCAGGTCAAACCCAGGTAAGCGAATGGGGCCTTGCAGCCACCAGCTCAACCCCAGGCAAGCGAATGAGGCCTGGCCCAGGTGGGGGGGCCACTCCTTGGAGGCTTAAGGTTCTGGCAGTTGTGAGGGTCCTGCGTCCGCACTCCCGGTGGCTTTTTGGGAGAGAAGCCCAGGGCGGCAGCATGTCCGGGCACCAGGTCAACGCAAAGCATGCCTAGGGAGACTTTTGGAGCCCAGGTCAACCCCACCCAAGCGAATGGGGCCTTGCAGCCTCCAGGTCAAACCCAGGTAAGCGAATGGGGCCTTGCAGCCACCAGGTGAACCCCCTGCAACCATATGGGGCCCTGCACGCACCAGGTCAACCCAAGGCAAGCGAATGGGGCCTGGCCCAGGTGGGGGGGCACTTTGTGGAGGCTTAAGCCCGGGTGTGGGGAGCACTTGATGGAGGCTTAAGGCCCTGGCGGTTTTGCGGGTCCTGCGTCCGCACTTCTGGTGTTTTTTTGGGAGGGAAACCCAGGGCGGCAGCTAGTCCGGGCACCAGGACAACCCCAGGCATGCCTAGGGGGACTTTTGGAGCCCAGGTCAACCCCAGGCAAGCGAATGGAGCCTTACAGCACCAGGTCAACCCCCAGCAAGCGCATGGGGCCTAGCAGGCAGCAAGGCATACCCAGGTAAGCGAATGGGACCTTGCAGCCACCAGGTCAGCCCTAGGCAATCGAATGGGGCCTGGCCCAGGTGGGGGGGGCACTTTTTGGGGGCTTAAGGCCCTGGCGGTTGTGCGGGTCTTGCGTCCGCACTCCCGGTGGTTTTTTGGGAGTGAAGACAAGGGTGCCAGCACGTCCGGGCACCAGGACAACCCCAGGCATGCCTAGGGGGACTTTTGGAGCCCAGGTCAACCCCAGGCAAGCGAATGGGGCCTTGCAGCCACCAGGTGAACCCCCTGCAAGCCTATGGAGCCCTGCACGCACCAGGTCAACCCCAGGCAAGCGAATGGGGCCTGGGCCAGGTGTGGGGGGCACTCCTTGGAGGTTTGAGCCCGGGTGGGGGGGCACTTGATGGAGGTTTAATGCCGTGGTGGTTGTGCGGGTCCTCCGTCCGCACTCCCGGTGGTTTTTTGGCAGTGGAGCCCAGGGCGGCGCCATGTCTGGGCACCAGGTCAACCCTAGGCATGCCAGTGTGACTTTTGGAGCCCAGGTCAACCCCTGGCAAGCGAATGGGGCCTTGCAGCCTCCAGGTCAAACCCAGGGAAGCGAATGGGGCCTTGCAGCCACCAGCTCAACCTCAGGCAAGCGAATGGGCCCTGGCCCAGGTAGGGGGGGCACTCCTTGGAGGCTTAAGGCTCTGGCAGTTGTGAGGGTCCTGCGTCCGCACTCCCGGTGGCTTTTTGGGAGTGAAGCCCAGGGCGGCAGCATGTCCGGGCACCAGGTCAACCCCAAGCATGACTAGGGGCACTTTTGGAGCCCAGGTCAACCCCACGCAAGCGAATGGGGCCTTGCAGCCTCCAGGTCAAACCCAGGTAAGCGAATGGGGCCTTGCAGCCACCAGGTGAACCCCCTGCAAGCCTATGGGGCCGTGCACGCACCAGGTCAACCCCAGGCAAGAGAATGGGGCCTTGGCCAGCTTCGGGGGGCACTACTTGGAGGCTTAAGCCCGCGTGCCGGGGCACTTTATGGAGGCTTTAGGCCCTAGAGGTTCTGCGGGTCCTGCTTCTGCACCTCTGGTGTTTTTTTCGGAGTGAAGCCCAGGGCGGCAGCATGTCCAGGCACCAGGTCAACCCCAGGCATGCCTAGGGGGACTTTTGGAGCACATGTAAACCCCAGGCAAGATAATGGGGCCTTGCAGACACCAGGTCAACCCAGTGCAAGCGAATGGGGCCTGGCCCAGGTGGGGGGGCACTTTGTGGATGCTAAAGCCCGGGTGTGGGGAGCACTTGATGGAGGCTTAAGGCTCTGGCAGATGTGAGGTTCCTGCGTCCGCACTCCCAGTGGCTTTTTGGGAATGAAGCCCAGGGCGGCAGCAAGTCTGGGCACCAGGACAACCCCAGGCATGCCTAGGGGGACCTTTGGAGCCCAGGTCAACCCCACGCAAGCGAATGGGGCCTTGCAGCCACCAGCTGAACTCCCTGGAACCCTATGGGGCCCAGCACGCACCAGGTCAACCCCAGGCAAGGGAATGGGGCCTGGCCGAGGTGGGGGGGGCACTTGTTGGAGGCTTAAGCCCGGGTGGCGGGGCACTTGATGGAGGCTTAAGCCCCTGGCGGTTGTGCGGGTCCTGCGTCCGCACTCCCGGTGGTTTTTTGGGTGTGAAGTCAAGGGTGGCAGCATGTCCAGGCACCAGGTCACCCCAGGCATGCCTAGGGGGACTTTTGGAGCCCAGGTCAACCCCAGGCAAGCGAATGGGGCCTTGCAGCCACCAGGGGAACCCCCTGCAACCCTATGGGGCCCTGCACGCACCAGGTCAACCCCAGGCAAGCGAATGGGACCTGGCCGAGGTGGGGTGGGCACTTGTTGGGGGCTTTAGCCCGGGTGGGGGGGGCACACCTTGGAGGCTTAAGGCCCTGGCGGTTGTGCGGTTCCTGCGTCCGCACTTCTGGTGTTTTTTTGGGAGTGAAGCCCAGTGCGGCAGCATGTCCGGGCACCAGGACAACCCCAGGCATGCCTAGGGGGACTTTTGGAGCCCAGGTCAACCCGAGGCAAGCGAATGCAGCCTTACAGCACCAGGTCAACCCCCGGCAAGCGCATGGGGCCTAGGAGGCACCAAGGCATACCCAGGTAAGCGAATGGGACCTTGCAGCCACCAGGTCAACCCTAGGCAAGCGAATGGGGCCTGGTCCAGGTGGGGTGGGCACTTTTTGGGGGCTTAAGGCCCTGGCGGTTGTGCGGATCTTGAGTCCGCACTCCCGGTGGTTTTTGGGAGTGAAGTCAAGGGTGCCAGCACGTCCGGGAACCAGGACAACCGCAGTCATGCCTAGGGGGACTTTTGGAGCCCAGGTCAACCCCAGGCAAGCGAATGGGGCCTTGCAGCCTCCAGGTCAAACCCAGGGAAGCGAATGGGGCCTTGCAGCCAACAGCTTAACCCCAGGCAAGCGAATGGGGCCTGGCCCAGGTGGGGGGGGCACTCCTTGGAGGCTTAAGGCTCTGGCAGTTGTGAGGGTCCTGCGTCCGCACTCCCGGTGGCTTTTTGGGAGTGAAGCCCAGGGCGGCAGCATGTCCGGGCACCGGGTCAACCCCAAGCATGCCTAGGGGCACTTTTGGAGCCCAGGTCACCCCACGCAAGCGAATGGGGCCTTGCAGCCTCCAGGTCAAACCCAGGTAAGCGAATGGGGCCTTGCAGCCACCAGGTCAACCCTCGGAAGGGAATGGGGCCTGGCCCAGGTTGGGGGGGGCACTTGTTGGAGGCTTAAGCCCATGTCGGGGGGGCACTTGATGGAAGATTAAGCCCCTGGCGGTTGTGAGGGTCCTGCGTCCGCACTCCCAGTGGTTTTTTGGGAGCGAAGCCCAGGACGGCAGCAAGTCCGGTGACCAGGTCAACTCCAGGCATGCGTAGGGGAACTTTTGGAGCCCAGGTCAACCCTAGGCAAGTGAATGGGGCCTTGCAGACACCAGGTAAACTCAAGGCAAGTGAATGGGGCCTTGCAGACAGCAGGTCTACCCCAGGCAAGAGATTGGGGCCCTGCAGCCACCAGGTCAACCCAAGGCAAGCGAATGGGGCCTAGCAGGCACCAAGGCAAACCCAGGAATGCGAATGGGGCCTTGCAGCCAGGAGGTCAACCCCAGGTAAGCGAATGGGGCCTTGCAGCCACCAGAACGACCCTGGGAAGGGAATGGGGCCTGGCCCAGGTGGGGGGGGCACTCCTTGGAGGCTTAAGCCCGTGGGGGGGGCACTTGATAGAGGCTTAAGCCCCTGGCAGTTGTGAAGGTCCTGCGTCCGCACTCCCGGTGGTTTTTTGGGAGTGAAGGCCAGGGCGGGAGCAAGTCCGGTCACCTGGTCAACCCAAGGCATGCCTAGGGGAACTTTTGGAGCACAGGTCAACCCTAGGCAAGCGAATGGGGCCTTGCAGACACCAGGTAAACTCGAGGCAAGTGAATGGGGCCTTGCAGACAGCAGGTGAATCCCAGGCAAGCGACTGGGGCCTTGCAGCCACCAGGTCAACCCCGGGCAAGCGAGTGGGGCCTTGCAGCTGCCAGGATGACCCCCTGCAAGCCTATGGGGCCCTGCAGCCACCAGGTCAACCTCAGGCAAGTGAATGGGGCCTGGCCCAGGTGCGGGGGGCACTCCTTGGAGGCTTAAGTCCGGATGGGAGGGGCACTTGATGGAAGCTTAAGGCCCTGGTGTTTGTGGGGGTCCTGCGTCCACATTCCCACTGGCTTTTTGGGAGTGAAGCACAAGGGCGGCAACAAGTCCGGGCTCCAGGACAACCCCAGGCATGCCTAGGGGGACTTTTGGAGCCCAGGTCAACCCCAGGCAAGCGAATGGGGCCTTGCAGCCAGCAGGTCAACCCTGGGAAGGGAATGGGGCCTGGCCCAGGTGGGGGGGCACTTGTTGGAGACTTAAGCCCATGTCGGGAGGGCACTTGATGGAGGCTTAAACCCCTGGCGGTTGTGAGGGTCCTGCGTCCGCACTCCCGGTGGTTTTTTGGGAGTGAAACCCAGGGCGGGAGCAAGTCCGGTCACCAGGTCAACCCAAGGCATGCCTAGGGGAACTTTTGGAGCCCAGGTCAACCCTAGGCAAGCGAATGGGGCCTTGCAGACACCAGGTAAACTCGAGGCAAGTGAATAGGGCCTTGCAGACAGCAGGTGAATCCCAGGCAAGCGACTGGGGCCTTGCAGCCACCACGTCAAGCCCGGGGAAGCGAGTGGGGCCTTGCAGCTGCCAGGACGACCCCCTGCAAGCCTATGGGGCCCTGCAGCCACCAGGTCAACCTCAGGCAAGTGAATGGGGCCTGGCCCAGGTGCGGGGGGCACTCCTTGGAGGCTTAAGTCCGGATGGGAGGGGCACTTGATGGAAGCTTAAGGCCCTGGTGTTTGTGGGGGTCCTGCGTCCACATTCCCACAGGTTTCTTGGGAGTGAAGCACAAGGTCGGAAGCAAGTCCGGGCTCCAGGACAACCCCAGGCATGCCTAGGGGGAATTTTGGAGCCCAAGTCAACCCCAGGCAAGCTAAAGGGGCCTTGCAGCCAGCAGGTCAACCCCAGGTAAGCGAATGGGGCCTTGCAGCCAGCAGTTCAACCCTTTGAAGGGAATGGGACCTGGCCCAGGTGGGGGGCACTTGTTGGAGGCTTAAGCACATGTCGGGGGGGCACTTGATGGAAGCTTAAGCCCCTGGCGGTTGTGAGGGTCCTGCGTCCGCACTCCCAGTTGTTTTTTGGGAGTGAAGCCCAGGACGGCACCAAGTCCGGTCACCAGGTCAACTCCAGGCATGCGTAGGGGAACTTTTGGAGCCCAGGTCAACCCTAGGC
>NW_028324726.1:0-3317 GCF_052110815.1 Crocodylus siamensis
CCGGGACAGGACAGGTGCAGCTGGGCCAAGGCCCAGCGCGCGCGCGGGGCCCGGAACCCAGGCGGCACAGGGGAGACTCCTCGCACCCTGGCCCCGCGGACTCCCCTTCCTCCTCGGACACCAAACACCGCGGCAGAGACCCGCCGTGCCATTAACGCCACTCCCAGGCCAGGACTCAGACCGAGGGCAGCTCTCAGACAAGGGCTCCCAAAGCAGCCCCCGACACCCGGCAAAGCCGGGGCCTCCAGGCCCCCGAGGGAGAGGAGTCCACGGAGCAGCGCGCCCACCCCGGCTGCTCGGAGCGGAAGAAAAGCAGCGATTTAACAAAACGAAAACGGGAAAAGACAAAGCACGGGAGTCGCAGCTGGCCCGAGCAAGCGGCCCCGCAACAGGAGCCGCGCGCTGCCCGCAGCACGGCCCCACCCCTTCCGGTCACGTGACGCGCCGGCCCGCGCCCCCGCTTTTCACGGGACTGGAACCCCCCCACGGGCCGTCGCATCCCGCCGCCTCCCTCGGACCCGGGGCCGCGACCGCCCAGCGCTGCTCCCGCCCCGCCCCACCTCCGGTTTCCCGCCCAGAAGACTCTCAGGAAGAGCTCCCGGGCCCGCCCGCGGCAGTCCCCGGCGTCCCACCGCGCCAGGCCGGACCCCAGCCTCCCTCCGGCCGCACCGCGCACCCCGGCCCGGCCACAGGGGTAGCGTGCGCTCGGTCTGGCTCTGCCCCCGGGGGCGGGCAGTGGGGCCGGGAAAGCTCTGCCCTCCACGTCTGCCACCCCGGTCCTCACGTACCTGAGTCCCGCAGCAGCCAGGGGGTGCAGTGCCCCGGGGCAGGACACACCACCCAGGCAGGTCCTACGTCCTCTAAGGAAGCACAGTGGACGTCAGGCATCACCGCAACAAGCACCCCGTTGTCAGGCAGGGCTGCACAAAATCTTGTCTCCTGACAGTGTGGTAGGAGCACTTGTTTCCAGCACAGGTCCTTTCCCAAGCTTGGCGTTAATGCCATAACCTCCAGCACCTCTACAGGTAAGATACCTAACACAGTCAGCCAAGGAAGAGCACCTGGACCAGACCCAATTACCCAGAACAGGGCTTTAAACCCAACCCCCAGGGGTTAGCATCTAGCTCCTACCACAAACCTTTGCATCAGGGGTCTGCGGGAGGGGGCTGGCAGACAAGGTAAAGGTGACAGAAACCGCCCCCGTTCCAGACCCATTGCCGGTCAGACCCACGGTCTCCCACCCGGCTGGGGAGAATGTGCGTACTGCTGCCCTAGCGCGTGGGAGACCTTTAGGTTTGATGGGCAGTCTCAGGCTGCAGGTAGCTCTCCTGCCTCTTAGAGGACCGGGTGGCCATCATTACAGGCATCATACTAGGACCTGCCTTTACCGTTTCGAGGGTAATCGTCAAGAGAACCGTAGCCGCATGTTATTTCTGTGCCTGCGCTCGCCTGCGAGGTTCTGGGCGCAGATTGGCCGCGGTCTCCTTGGTCAAGGCCCCGCAATAGCGAGCGGTCGGTAAGAATGGTGAGATGTAGGATGTGTGAAAGCAGGCCCAAAAGCCCACAAAGAAAATAATGCTGAGACCACCAACAGGATAATCGTGAGCTCGCTCTATGCAGCATGACCATTACAATGTGAACTGATAAACAGGGATGGTACAAACTGAACGTGTCTGATGATAAGGAACATGCTTATATGTAAGAACTGCTCCAAGCCTCTTATTGTGTAGCTGTAGAAATTAACTACTGAGACCATAACTAATAGTGTAGAACTCAGCTACAAAGCAGACTCAGTGCTTCACAGACACAGCTGAAACAATCAAGGATGTACCCCTCCTCCCTACTACTTAGCATTTCAGAACAAGCATGTAGCTAAAAACCAGTTTGAATTAGGAGTTTTCTCACGCTGACCTGATATCTTGTTTGCTTTCACAGTGAAAAATTCCCACCTGTGCGCGTATCTTGTCACGCACACTAGAAGTTTCTAACTAACCGTGGAGGTTGAGTCAATTAGGTGTAGAATCTGCGATGCAAAACTGTCTATATAAACTTGCTGACTTGTTATCAAGGGGGGCTCGTTCCTGGAGGAGACGGGCTACTCTTTGTTGTTGTATGCACGCTTCGATAAAGAGCTTTGAGATAAGACCTTGCCAGTGTTGCCCGTCTCTTGCGGTCAGACAACGGACCTGGGAAGTTGGGTTTAGTGTCCCTGACGACACAAAATGGGGGAACTCAAAAACCAAAACGGCACTATGACACGGAGGCAAGCAGAGGTGTGGGGAGGCCTTGCCAAGCCTCAACTTTGCCAGAGCGCTCTCAGCGGTGCCGTGCCCGAGCCCGTCCTCCGTCCTGCTGCCTGCGGGCCGAGACGCAGCCACTCCGTGCGCAAAAAACCCTGGCCGACAGGCCAGGCTGTCTACCCGGCAGGCATGACGTTCCCCGTTTGCCCAGGCAGCGAGAACGCAACCGTGCTCCGCTCGGTCCTCGGGTGCGGTGCCGAAGCGGTCTCTGCTCGCTGCGCTGGGCCCGCGTCCATTTTTACACCCTCGCTCTGCTCACCGGTTGGGCAGCGGGGACTGAGCCCGGTGCCTCCGAGACAGCGGAGGGCAAGAAGAGGCTCCACGCCTTCTTCCCTGCTGTCTACCCTGCTGCTCAATGGGAGCAGAGACGTTCCTTTGCAACAAGGTTTTAAAGGGTCACAAGTTTGAGGGAAACACTGCAACACTGCCCGGGGACAGCATAAAGGAGCAGGAGAGGGAGGGAGTGGGGGTCCTACTGTGAAAAAGGGTGAGAACCACTGCTTTGAAGTAGCAGTGAGAGGTGCTTAAGAAAGGCTGCCCCTGTGCTCATGGAGGGAGGGAGAGGGCAGCAAGAGCCAAGGTAAGGCACATATACTACGCAGGTACAGCATTCACCTGGCAAAGCTGGGCAAGTCCTGCCGCTCCTCGCTTAGGAAAGAGCCCCGTATTCCCCAGGCTGGTTGGGCAGCCTTGTGCTCCTACTGCTGGCCACAAACTTTTTCCAGCCATCCCCTTCTGAAAACCCAAGTGTCCTGCTAGCCCACGTGGTCATTAGTGCTCCCCTCCCATCGTAGAGCGATCGAGGGAAAACCTAACAAAGTGTTCCAACGCCTCCCTCCTTGGGCACTCGTAGCAGCAGCAAGGCCAGGCTGACCTACCCACGAGCATCTCACTTCGTGTCGATGCTCCGCTCTGCGCGCTGGGAGTTAGGTACGATCTTTCCTTGTGGGGAACGGCCGTTCTTTTGCCATCGTGCACCGCTGCCGATGTGGCGGGTTGCTCCCCAGTCATCTCTGC
>NW_028324727.1:0-32211 GCF_052110815.1 Crocodylus siamensis
CCTTGCAGCCACCACGTCAACCCCAGGCAAGCGAATGGGCCTTCCAGCCACCAGGTCAACCCTAAGCATGTGAATGGGGCCTTGGAGCCACCAGGTCCACCCCAGGTAAGCGAATGGGGCCTTTCAGACACCAGGTCAACCCAATGCACGTGAATGAGTCCTTGCAGCCACCAGGTCTACCCCAGGTAAGCGAATGGGGCCTTGCAGCCACGAGATCAACACAATGCAAGCGAATGGGGCCTTGCAGACACCAGGTAAACCCAATGGAAGCGAATGGGGCCTTGAAGAAACCACGTCAACCCCCTGCGAGCCTATGGGGTCCTGCAGCGACCAGGTGAACGCCAGGAAAGTGAATGGGGCCTCCCAGCCACCAGGTCCACCTCCGCCAAGCCAATGGTGCCTTGCAGGCACCAGGTCAATCACAGGCAAACGAATTTGGCCTTGCAGCCACCAGATCAACCCCGGCAAGCAAATGGGGCCTTGCAGCCACCAGGTCAACCCGTGGCAAGCGAATGGGGCCTTGCAGCCACCAGGTCAACCCAGGTAAGCGAATGGGGCCTTGAAACCATCATGTCAATCCCCTGCAAGAGAATGGGACCTTAGAGCCACCAGGTGTAACTCATGCAAGCCTAAGGGGCCTTGCAGGCGCGAGGTCAACCCAATGCAAGTGAATGGGGCCTTGACGTCACCACGTCAAACCCCTGCAAGCATATGGGGCCCTGCAGCCACCAGGTGAACCCCAGGAATGCCTAAAGGGACTTTTGGAGCCCACGTCAACAGCAGGGAAGCGAATGGGGACTTGCAGTGACCAGGTCAACCCAAGGTAAGCGAAAGGGGCCTTGGACCCACCAAGTCAACCCCAGGCAAGAGAATGCGGGCTTACAGCCCCCAGGTCTATCCCATGCAAGCGAATGGGGCCTTGCAGCCACCAGGTTATCCCTAGGCAAGCGAATGGGACCTGGCAGCCATCAGGTCAACCCCAGGCGTGCGAATGTGGCCTTGCAGCCACCAGGTCAACGCCCTGCAAGCGAATGGGGCCTTGCAGACACCAGGTAAACCCCAGCAAGCGAAAGGGGCCTTGCAGACAGCAGGT
Source organism: Crocodylus siamensis (assembly GCF_052110815.1). Classification (NCBI taxonomy): domain Eukaryota; kingdom Metazoa; phylum Chordata; order Crocodylia; family Crocodylidae; genus Crocodylus; species Crocodylus siamensis. The sequence continues at coordinate 1,094 of NW_028324727.1, forward strand.
CCACCACAGGTAAGGGAATGGGGCCTTGCAGACACCAGGTCAACCCAATGCAAGCGAATGGGGCCTTGCAGGCACCAGGTCAACCCCAGGCAAGCGAATGTGGCCTTGAAGCCACCAGTCAAACCCCTGCAAGCCTATGGGGCCCTGCAGCCACGAGGTACACCCCAGGCATGCCTAAGGGGAGTTTTGGAGCCCACGTCAACCGCAGGCAAGCGAATGGGGCCTTGCAGTGACCAGGTTAACCAAAGGCAAGATAATGGGACATTCGCAGCCACCAGGTCAACCCCAAGTAATCGAAAGGGGCCTTGCATCCCCTAGGTCAACCCCAGGCAAATGAATGGGGCCTTGCAGCCACCAGGTTAACCCCAGGAGAGTGAATGGGGCCTTGCAGCCACCACGTCAACCGAAGATAAGCGAATGGGGCCTTGCATCGATAATGTCAACCTCCTGCAAGCCTATGGGCCCTGCAGCCACCACGTGAACCCCAGGTAAGTGAACGGGGCCTTGCAGTCACCATGTTAACCCTAGGTAATTGAATGGGGCCTTACAGCCACCAGGTCACCCCCTGTCAAGCGAATGCGGCCTTCCAGCCTCCAGGTCAACCCCTGCAAGCCTATGGGGACCTTGCAGCCAGCATGTCAACCCCAGGCATGCCTTTTGGAGCCCACGTCAACCCCAGGCAAGCGAATGGGCCTTGCAGCCACCAGGTGTAACCCCAGGCAAGTGAATGGGGCCTTGCAGCACCAGGTCAACCCCATGCAAGCGAATGGGGCCTTGCAGTCACCAGGTCAACCCTAGGTAAGCGAATGGGGCCTTGCAGCCACCAGGTGTAACTCAGGCAAGCCTACGGGGCCCTGCACGCACCAGGTCAACCCAATTGCAAGCGAATGGGGCCTTGCAGCCACCATGTCAACCCTAGGTAAGCGAATGGGGCCTTGCAGCCACCAGGTCCACCCAAGGCAAGTGAATGGGGCCTTGCAGGCTCCAGGTGAACCCCAGGCCAAGCGAAAGTGGCGTTGCAGCCAACAGGTCAACCCCTGCAAGCGAATGGGGCCTTGCAGCCACCAGGTCATCCCCAGGTAAGTGAATGGGGCCTGGCCCAGACACCAGGTTAACCCACTTGATGCAAGCTTAAATGGGGCCTCGCAGACACCACAGTCAACCCCCTGCAAGCCTATGGGGCCCAGCAGCCACCAGGTGAAACCCAGGTAAGTGAAAGGGGCCTTGCAGCCACCAGGTCAACCCAATGCAAGCGAATGGGGCCTTGCAACCACCAGGTCAACCAAGGCAAGCGAATGGGGCCTTGCAGCCACCAGGTCAACCCCGGGCAAATGAATGTGGCCTTGCGGCCACCAGGTCAACCCCCTGCAAGGAGAATGGGGCATTGCAGCCACGAGGTGTAAGCCTCTGGCAAGACTGCGGGGTCCTTGCAGCCACCAGGTGCACCCCAGCCAAGCGAATGGGGCCTTGCAGCCACCGGTCAAACACGGGAAAGCCTAGTGGCCTTGCAGCCACCAGGACAACCCAATCGAAGCAAATGGGGCCTTGCAGCCACCAGGTAACCCGAGGTAAATGAATGGGGCCTTGCAGCCACCAGGTCAACCCCCTGCAAGCGAATGGGGATTTGCAGCCACCAGGTCAACCCCATGCAAGCGAATGGGGCCTTGCAGCCACCAGGTCAACCCCAGGAAAGCGAATGGGGCCTTGCAGCCACCAGGTCAACCCCAGGCAAGCGAATGTGGCCCTGCAGCCAAGCAGGTGCAACCCCTGTAAGCAAATGGGGCCTTGCAGCCAAGCAGGTCAACCCCAGGCAAGCGAGTGGGTCCTTGCAGCCACCATGTCAACCCTAGGCAAGCTAAGCCTGGCCCATGGGGCTTTCAGCTACACCAGTGTCAACTCAATGGAGACTTAAGCCCCTGGCGGTTGAACGGGCTGCTTGCACTCCACCAGGTCATCCCCAGGCATGCAGCAATGGTCACCTTGCAGGCACCAGGTTGGAACCAAGACAACCCCAGGCAAGCGAATGGGGCCTTGCAGCCACCAGGTACAACCCCAGGTAAGTGAATGGGGCCTTGCAGCCACCAGGTCAACCCCCTGCAAGCCTATGGGGCCCTGCAGCCACCAGGTGAACCCCAGGCAAGCGAATGGGGCCTTGCAGCCACCAGGTCAACCCCAAGCAAGCGAATGGGGCCTAGCAGCCACCAGGTCAAACCCAGGTAAGCGAATGGGGCTTTGCAGCCAGCAGGTCAACCCCAGGTAAGCGAATGGGGCCTTGCAGACACCAGGTCAACTCTGGGAAGGGATTGGGGCCTGGCCCAGGTGCAGGGGGCACTTGTTGGAGGCTTAAGCCCGTGGCGGGGGGGCACTTGATGGAGGCTTAAGCCCGTGTGGCGGGGGCACTTGATGGAGGCTTAAGCCCCTGGTGGTTGCGAGGGTCCTGCGTCCGCACTCCCGGTGGTTTTTACGGAGTGAAACCCAGGGCGGCAGCAAGTCCGGTCACCAGGTCAACCCAAGGCGTGCCTAGGGGAACTTTTGAAGCCCAGGACAACCCCAGGCAAGCAAATGGGGCCTTGCAGACGCCAGGTAAACACGAGGTAAGTGAATGGGGCCGTGCAGCCACAAGGTCAACTCCCTGCAAGCCTATGGGGCCCTGCAGCCACCAGGTCAACCCCAGGCAAGCGATTGGGGCCTTGCAGCCACCAGGTCAACCCCAGACAGGAGATTGGGGCCTTGCAGCCACCAGGTGAACCACAGGCAAGCGAGTGGGGCCTGGCCCAGGTGCGGCGGGCACTCCTTGGAGGCTTAAGTCCGGATGGGGGGGGCACTTGATGGAAGCTTAAGGCCCTGGTGGTTGTGGGGGTCCTGCGTCCGCACTCCCGGTGGCTTTTTCGAGTGAAGCCTAAGGGCGGCAGCAAGTCCGGGCTCCAGGAAAAGCCCAGGCATGCCTAGGGGGAATTTTGGAGCCCAGGTCAACCCCAGGCAAGCGAATGGGGCCTAGCAGCACCAAGGCAAACCCAGGTATGCGAATGGGGCATTGCAGCCAGCAGGTCAACCCCAGGCAAGCGAGTGGGGCTTGCAGCCAGCAGGACAACCCACTGCAACCCTTTGGGGCCCTGCAGCCACCAGGTCAACCCCAGGCAAGCGAGTGGGGCCTTGCAGCCACCAGGACGACCCCCCGCAAGCCTTTGGGGCCCTACAGCCACCAGGACGACCCCCCTCAAACCTTTGGGGCCCTGCAGCCACCAGGTCAACCTCAGGCAAGTGAATGGGGCCTGGCCCAGGTGCGGGGGGTACTCCTTGGAGGCTTAAGTCCGGATGGGGGGGGCACTTGATGGAAGCTTAAGGCCCTGGTGGTTGTGGGGGTCCTCCGTGCGCACTCCCGGTGGTTTTTTAGGAGTGAAGCCCAAGGGCGGCAGCAAGTCCGGGCTCCAGGACAATCCCAGGCATGCCTAGGGGGAATTTTGGAGCCCAGGTCAACCCCAGGCAAGCGAATGGGGCCTTGCAGCTACCAGGTCAACCCAAGGCAAGCGAATGGGGCCTAGCAGGCACCAAGGCAAACCCAGGTATGCGAATGGGGCCTTGCAGCCAGCAGGTCAATCCCAGGTAAGCGAATGGGGCCGTGCAGCCACCAGGTCAACCCCCTGCAAGCCCATGGGGCCCTGCAGCCACCAGGTCAAACCCAGACAAGCGACTGGGGCCTTGCAGCCACCAGGTCAACCCCAGGCAAGCGAGAGGGGCCTTGCAGCCACCAGGACGACCCCCTGCAAGCCTTTGGGGTCCTGCAGCCACCAGGTCAACCTCAGGCAAGCGACTGGGGCCTTGCAGCAACCAGGTCAACCCCAGGCAAGCGAATGGGGCCTTGCAGCCACCAGGTCAACGCAAGGCAAGCGAATGGGGCCTAGCAGGCAGAAAGGCAAACCCAGGTATGCGAATGGGGCCTTGCAGCCAGCAGGTCAACCCCAGGCAAGCGAGTGCGGCCTTGCAGGCACCAGGACGACCCTAGGCAAGCTAATGGGGCCTGGCCCAGGTGTGGGGGGCATTTGTTGGAGGCTAAAGCCCGTGTGCGGGGGGCACTTGATGGAGACTTAAGCCCCTGGCGGTTGTGACGGTGCTGCGTCAGCACTCCCGGTGGTTTTTAGGGAGTGAAGCCCAGGGCGGCAGCAAGTCCGGTCACCAGGTCAACCCAAGGCATGCCTAGGGGAACTTTTGGAGCCCAAGACAACGCCAGGCAAGCAAATGGGGCCCTGCAGCCACCAGGTCAACCCAAGCAAGCGAATGGGGCCTAGCAGGCACCAAGGCAAACCCAGGTATGCGAATGGGGCCTTGCAGCCAGCAGGTCAACCCCAGGCAAGCGAGTGGGGCCTTGCAGCCACCAGGACGACCCCTCGCAAGCCTTTGGGGCCCTGCAGCCACCAGGTCAGCCTCAGGCAAGTGAATGGGGCCTGGCCCAGGTGCGAGGGGTACTCCTTGGAGGCTTAAGTCCGGATGGGGGGGGCACTTGATGGAGACTTAAGCCCCTGGCGGTTGTGACGGTGCTGCGTCCGCACTCCCGGTGGTTTTTACGGAGTGAAGCCCAGGGCGGCAGCAAGTCCGGTCACCAGGTCAACCCAAGGCATGGCTAGGGGAACTTTTGGAGCCCAAGAAAACCCCAGGCAAGCAAATGGGGCCTAGCAGACACCAGGTAAACATGAGGTAAGTGAATGGGGCCTTGCAGCCACCAGGTCAACCCCCTGCAAGCCTATGGGGCCCTGCAGTCACCAGTTCAACCCCAGGCAAGCGATTGGGGCCTTGCAGCCACCAGGTCAACCCAAGCAAGCGAATGGGGCCTAGCAGGAAACAAGGCAAACCCACGTATGCGAATGGGGCCTTGCAGCCAGCAGGTCAACCCCAGGTAAGCGAATGGGGCCTTGCAGCCACCAGGTCAACCCTGGGAAGGGATTGGGGCCTGGCCCGGGTGCAGGGGGCACTTGTTGGAGGCTTAAGCCCGTGGCGGGGGGGCACTTGATGGAGGCTTAAGCCCTTGTGCGGGGGGCACTTGATGGAGACTTAAGCCCCTGGCGGTTGTGACGGTGCTGCGTCCGCACTCCCGGTGGTTTTTACGGAGTGAAACCCAGGGCGGCAGCAAGTCCGGTCACCAGGTCAACCCAAGGCATGCCTAGGGGAACTTTTGAAGCCCAGGACAACCACAGGCAAGCTATTGGGGCCTTGCAGCCACCAGGTCAACCCCAGGCAAGCGAGTGGGGCCTGGCGCAGGTGCGGCGGGGAGTCCTTGGAGGATTAAGTCCGGATGGAGGGGGCACTTGATGGAAGCTTAAGGCCCTGGTGGTTGTGGGGGTCCTGCGTCCGCACTCCTGGTGGCTTTTTCGAGTGAAGCCCAAGGGCGGCAGCAAGTCCGGCCTCCAGGAATAACCCAGGCATGCCTAGGGGGAATTTTGGAGCCCAGGTCAACCCCAGGAAAGCAAATGGGGCCTTGCAGATGCCATGTAAACACGAGGAAAGTGAATGGGGCCTTCCAGCCACCAGGTCAAACCCCTGCAAGCCTATGGGGCCCTGCAGCCACCAGGTCAACCCAACCAAGCGATTGGAGCCTTGCAGCCACCAGGTTAACCCCAGGCAAGCGAGTGGGGCCTTGCAGCCACCAGGACCACCCCCTGCAAGCCTTTGGGGCCCTGCAGCCACCAGGTCAACCTCATGCAAGTGAATGGGGCCTGGCCCATGTGCGGGGGGCACTCCTTGGAGGCTTAAGTCCGGATGCGGGGGGCACTTGATGGAAGCTTAGGGATCTGGGTGGTTGTGGGGGTCCTGCGTCCGCACTCCCGGTGGTTTTTTAAGGAGTTAAGGCCAGGGCGCCAGGAAGTCTGGTCACCAGGACAACCCATGGCATGCCTAGGGGAATTTTTGGAGCCCAGGACAACCCCAGGCAAGCAAATGGGGCCCTGCAGCCACCAGATCAACCCCAGGCAAGCGATTGGGGCCTTGCAGCCACCAGGTCAACCCGAGCAAGCGAATGGGGCCTAGCAGGCAGCAAGGCAAACCCAGGTTTTCGAATGGGGCCTTGAAGCCACCAGGTCAACCCTGGGAAGGGATTGGAGCCTGGCCCAGGTGCAGGGGGCACTTGTTGGAGGCCTAAGCCCGTGGCGGGGCGCACTTGATGGAGGCTTAAGCCCGTGTGCGGGGGGCACTTGATGGAGACTTAAGCCCCTGGCGTTTGTGGCGGTGCTGCATCCGCTCTCCCGGTGGTTTTTACGGAGTGAAACCCAGGGCGGCAGCAAGTCCGGTCACCAGGTCAACCCAAGGCATGCCTAGGGGAACTTTTGAAGCCCAGTACAACCCCAGGCAAGCAAATGGGGCCTTGCAGACGCCAGGTAAACATGAGGTAAGTGAATGGGGCCGTGCAGCCACCAGGTCAACCCCCTGCAAGCCTATGGGGCCCTGAAGCCACCAGGTCATCCCAGGCAAGCGATTGGGGCCTTGCATCCACCAGCTCAACCCCAGGCAAGCGAGTGGGGCCTGGCCCAGGTGCGGCGGGCACTCCTTGGAGGCTTAAGTCCGGATGGGGGGGGCACTTGTTGGAGGCTTAAGCGGGTGTGGGGGGGGCACTGGATGGAGGCTTAAGCCCCTGGCGGTTGTGAGGGTCCTGCGTCCGCACTCCCGGTGGTTTTTAGGGAGTGAAGCCCAGGGCGGCAGCAAGTCCGGTCACCAGGTCAACCCAAGGCATGCCTAGGGGAACTTTTGGAGCCCACGACAACCCCAGGGAAGCAAATGGGGCCTTGCAGACGCCAGGTAAACATGAGGTAAGTGAATGGGGCCTTGGAGCCACCAGGACAACCCCCTGCAAGCCTATGGGGCCCTGCAGCCACCAGGTCAACCCCAGGCAAGCGATTGGGGCCTTGTAGCCACCAGGTCAACCCCAGACAAACGAGTGGGGCCTTGCAACCACCAGGACGACCCCCTGCAAGTCTTTGGGGCCCTGCAGCCAACAGGTCAACCTCAGGCAAGTGAATGGGGCCTGGCCCAGGTGCGGGGGGCACTCCTTGGAGGCTCAACTCCGGATGCGGGGGGCACTTGATGGAAGCTTAAGGCCCTGATGGTTGTGGGGGTCCTACGTCCGCATTCCCGGTGGTTCTTTGGGAGTGAAGCCCAAGTGCGGCAGCAAGTCCAAGCTCCAGGACAACCCCAGGCATGCCTAGGGGGATTTTTGGAGCCCAGGTCAAGACCAAGCAAGCGAATGGGGCCTTGCAGCCACCAGGTCAACCCAAGGCAAGCGAATGGGACCTAGCAGGCACCAGGTGAAGCCAGGGAAGGGAATGGGGCCTGGCCCAGGTGGGGTGGGCACTTGTTGGAGGCTTAAGCGGGTGGGGGGGGGCACTTGATGGAGGCTTAAGCCCCTGGCGGTTGTGAGGGTCCTGCATCCTCACTCCCGGTAGTTTTTAGGGAGTGAAGCCCAGGGCGGCAGCTAGTCCGGTCACCAGGTCAACCCAAGGCACGCGTAGGGGAACTTTTGGAGCCCAGGACAACCCCAGGCAAGCAAAAGGGGCCTTGCAGACGCCAGGTAAACACGAGTTAAGTGAATGGGGCCTTGTAGCCACCAGGACAACCCCATGCAAGCCTATGGGGCCCTGCAGCCACCAGGTCAACCCCAGGCAAGCGATTGGGGCCTTGCAGCCACCAGGTCAACCCCAGGCAAGCGATTGGGGCCTTGCAGCCACCAGGACGACCCCCTGCAAGCCTTTGGGGCCCTGCAGCCACCAGGTCAACCTCAGGCAAGTGAATGGGGCCTGGCCCAGGTGCGGGGGGCACTCCTTGGAGGCTTAAATCCGGATGCGGGGGGCACTTCATTGGAAGCTTAAGGCCCTGGTGGTTGTGGAGGTCCAGCGTCCGACTCCCGGTGGTTCTTTGGGAGTGAAGCCAAATGGAGGCAGCAATTCCGGGCTCCAGGACAACCCCAGGCATACCTAGGCGGAATTTTAGAGCCCAGGTCAAGCCCAGGCGAGCGAATGGGGCCTTGCAGCCACCAGGTCAACCCAAGGCAAGTGAATGGGGCCTTGGAGCCACAAGGTCAAGCCTGGGAAGGGAATGGGGCCTGGCCCAGGTAGGTGGGGCACTTGTTGGAGGCTTAAGCGGCTGTGGAGTGGCACTTGATGGAGGCTTAAGCCCCTGGCGGTTGTGGGGTCCTGCGTCCGCACTCCCGGTGGATTTTAGGGAGTGAAGCCCAGGGCGGCAGCAAGTCCGGTCACCAGGTCAACCCAAGGGATGCCTAGGGGAACTTTTGGAGCCCACGACAACCCCAGGCAAGCAAATGGGGCCTTGCAGACGCCAGGTAAAAACAAGGTAAGTGAATGGGGCCTTGTAGCCACCAGGACAACCCCTGCAAGCCTATGGGGCCCTGCAGCCACCAGGTCAACCCCAGTCAAGCAATTGGGGCCTGGCAGCCACCAGGTCAACCCCAGACAAACGAGTGGGGCCTTGCAGCCACCAGGACGACCCCCTGCAAGCCTTTGGGGCCCTGCAGCCACCAGGTCAACCTCAGGCAAGTGAATGGGGCCTGACCTAGGTGCGTGGGGCACTCCTTGGAGGCTTAAGTCAGGATGGGGGTGGCACTTGATGGAAGCTTAAGGCCCTGGTGGTTGTGGGGGTCCTGCGTCCGCACTCCCGGTGGTTCTTTGGGAGTGAAGCCAAATGGAGGCAGCAATTCCGGGCTCCAGGACAACCCCAGGCATACCTAGGCGGAATTTTAGAGCCCAGGTCAAGCCCAGGCAAGCGAATGGGGCCTTGCAGCCACCAGGTCAACCCAAGGCAAGCGAATGGGGCCTTGCAGCCACAAGGTCAAGCCTGGGAAGGGAATGGGGCCTGGCCCAGGTGGGGGGGGCACTTGTTGGAGGCTTAAGCGGGTGTGGGGGGGGCACTGGATGGAGGCTTAAGCCCCTGGCGGTTGTGGGGTCCTGCGTCCGCACTCCCGGTGGTTTTTAGGGAGTGAAGCCCAGGGCGGCAGCAAGTCCGGTCACCAGGTCAACCCAAGGCATGCCTAGGGGAACTTTTGGAGCCCACGAGAACCCCAGGCAAGCAATTGGGGCCTTGCAGATGCCAGGTAAACACGAGGTAAGTGAATGGGGCCTTGTAGCCACCAGGACAACCCCCTGCAAGCCTATGGGGCCCTGCAGCCACCAGGTCAACCCCAGGCAAGCGATTGGGGCCTTGCAGCCACCAGGACGACCCCCTGCAAGCCTTTGGGGTCCTGCAGCCAGCAGGTCAACCTCAGGCAAGTGAATGGGGCCTGGCCCAGGTGCGGGGGGCACTCCTTGGAGGCTCAACTCCGGATGCGGGGGGCACTTGATGGAAGCTTAAGGCCCTGATGGTTGTGGGGGTCCTACGTCCGCACTCCCGGTGGTTCTTTGGGAGTGAAGCCCAAGTGCGGCAGCAAGTCCAAGCTCCACGACAACCCCAGGCATGCCTAGGGGGATTTTTGGAGCCCAGGTCAAGCCCAGGCAAGCGAATGGGGCCTTGGAGCCACCAGGTCAACCCAAGGCAAGCGAATGGGGCCGTGCAGCCACCAGGTCAAGCCTGGGAAGGGAATGGGGCCTGGCCCAGGTGCGGGTGGCACTTGTTGGAGGCTTAAGCGGGTGTGGGGGGGCACTGGATGGAGGCTTAAGCCCCTGGCGGTTGTGGGGTCCTGCGTCCGCACTCCCGGTGGTTTTTAGGGTGTGAAGCCCAGGGCGGCAGCAAGTCAGGTCACCAGGTCAACCCAAGGCATGCCTAGGGGAACTTTTGGAGCCCACGACAACCCCAGGCAAGCAAATGGGGCCTTGCAGACGCCAGGTCAACACGTGGTAAGTGAATGGGGCCTTGCAGCCACCAGGTCAAGCCCCTGCAAGCCTATGGGGCCCTGCAGCCACCAGGTCAACCCCAGGCAAGCGATTGGGACCTTGCAGGCACCAGATCAACCCCAGGCAAGCGACTGGGGCCGTGCAGCCACCAGGACGACCCCCTGCAAGCCTTTGGGGCCCTGCAGCCACCAGGTCAACCTCAGGCAAGTGAATGGGGCCTGGCCCAGGTGCGGTGGGCACTCCTTGGAGGCTTAAGTCTGGATGGGGGGGGCAGTTGATGGAAGCTTAAGGCCCTGGTGGTTGTGGGGGTCCTGCGTCCGCACTCCTGGTGGTTCTTTGGGAGTGAAGCCAAATGGAGGCAGCAATTCCGGGCTCCAGGACAAACCCCAGGCATACCTAGGCGGAATTTTAGAGCCCAGGTCAAGCCCAGGCAAGCGAATGGGGCCTTGCAGCCACCAGGTCAACCCAAGGCAACCGTATGGGGCCTTGCAGCCACCAAGTCAAGCCTGGGAAGGGAATGGGGCCTGGCCCAGGTGGGGGGGGCACTTGTTGGAGGCTTAAGCGGGTGTGGGGGGGGCACTTGATGGAGGCTTAAGCCCCTGGCGGTTGTGGGGTCCTGCGTCCGCACTCCCGGTGGCTTTTAGGGAGTGAAGCCCAGGGCGGCAGCAAGTCCGGTCACCAGGTCAACCCAAGGCATGCCTAGGGGAACTTTTGGAGCCCACGACAACCCCAGGCAAGCAAATGGGGCCTTGCAGACGCCAGGTCAACACGTGGTAAGTGAATGGGGCCTTGCAGCCACCAGGTCAACCCCCTGCAAGCCTATGGGGCCCTGCAGCCACCAGGTCAACCCCAGTCAAGCGATTGGGACCTTGCAGGCACCACATCAACCCCAGGCAAGCGATTGGGGCCTGGCCCAGGTGCGGTGGGCACTCTTTGGAGGGTTAAGTCTGGATGCGGGGGGCAGTTGATGGAAGCTTAAGGCCCTGGTGGTTGTGGGGGTCCTGCGTCCGCACTCCTGGAGGTTCTTTGGGAGTGAAGCCAAATGGAGGCAGCAATTCCGGGCTCCAGGACAACCCCAGGCATACCTAGGCGGAATTTTAGAGCCCAGGTCAAGCCCAAGCAAGCGAACGGGGCCTTGCAGCCACCAGGTAAACCCAAGGCAAGCGAATGGGGCCTTACAGCCACAAGGTCAAGCCTGTGAAGGGAATGGGGCCTGGCCCAGGTGGGGGGGGCACTTGTTGGAGGCTTAAGCGGGTGTGGGGGGGGCACTTGATGGAGGCTTAAGCCCCTGGCAGTTGTGGGGTCCTGCGTCCGCACTCCCGGTGGTTTTTAGGGAGTGAAGCCCAGGGCGGCAGCAAGTCCGGTCACCAGGTCAACCCAAGGCATGCCTAGGGGAACTTTTGGAGCCCAGCACAACCCCAGGCAAGCAAATGGGGCCTTGCAGACGGCAGGTAAACATGAGGTAAGTGAATGGGGCCTTGTAGCCACCAGGACAACCCCCTGTAAGCCTATGGGGCCCTGCAGCCACCAGGTCAACCCCAGGCAAGCGTTTGGGGCCTTGCAGCCACCAGGTCAACCCCAGGCAAACGAGTGGGGCCTTGCAGCCACCAGGACGACCCCCTGCAAGCCTTTGGGGCCCTGCAGCCACCTGGTCAACCTCAGGCAAGTGAATGGGGCCTGGCCCAGGTGCGTGGGGCACTCCTTGGAGACTTAAGTCCGAATGGGGGGGGCACTTGATGGAAGCTTAAGGCCCTGGTGGTTGTGGGGGTCCTGCGTCCGCACTCCCGGTGGTTCTTTGGGAGTGAAGCCAAATGGAGGCAGCAGTTCCGGGATTCAGGACAACCCCAGGCATACCTAGGCGGAATTTTAGAGCCCAGGTCAAGCCCAGGCAAGCGAATGGGGCCTTGCAGCCACCAGGTCAACCCAAGGCAAGCGAATGGGGCCTTGCAGCCACAAGGTCAAGCCTGGGAAGGGAATGGGGCCTGGCCCAGGTGGGGGGGGGACTTGTTGGAGGCTTAAGCGGGTGTGGGGGGGGCACTTGATGGAAGCCTTAAGGCCCTGATGGTTGTGGGGGTCCTACGTCCGCACTCCCGGTGGTTCTTTGGGAGTGAAGCCCAAGTGCGGCACCAAGTCCAAGCTCCACGACAACCCCAGGCATGCCTAGGGCGATTTCTGGAGCCCAGGTCAACCCCAGACAAGCGAATGGGGCCTTGCAGCCACCAGGTCAACCCAAGGCAAGCGAATGGGACCTAGCAGGCACCAAGGCAAACCCAGGTATGCGAATGGGGCCTTGCAGCCAACAGGTCAACCCCAGGTAAGCGAATGCGGCCTTGTAGCCACCAGGTCAAGCCTGGAAAGGGAATGGGGCCTGGCCCAGGTGTGGGGGGCACTTGTTGGAGGCTTAAGTCCGTGGGGGGGGGCACTTGATGGAGGCTTAAGCCCCTGACGGTTGTGAGGGTCCTGCGTCCGCACTCCCGGTGGCTTTTAGGGAGTGAAGCCCAGGGCGGCAGCAAGTCCGGTCACCAGGTCAACCCAAGGCATGCCTAGGGGAAGTTTTGGAGCCCAGGACAACCCCAGGCAAGCAAATGGGGCCTTGCAGACACCAGGTCAACACGAGGTAAGTGAATGGGGCCTTGCAGCCACCAGGTCAACCCCCTGCAAGCCTATGGGGCCCTGCAGGCACCAGGTCAACCCCAGTCAAGCGATTGGGGCCTTGCAGGCACCAGATCAACCCCAGGCAACTGATTGGGGCCGTGCAGCCACCAGGACGACCCCCTGCAAGCCTTTGGGGCCCTGAAGCCACCAGGTCAACCTCAGGCAAGTGAATGCGGCCTGGCCCAGCTGCGGTGGGCACTCCTTGGAGGCTTAAGTCGGGATTGGGGGGGGGAGTTGATGGAAGCTTAAGGCCCTGGTGGTTGTGGGGGTCCTGCGTCCGCACTCCCGGTGGTTCTTTGGGAGTGAAGCCAAATGGAGGCAGCAATTCCGGGCTCCAGGACAACCCCAGGCATACCTAGGCGGAATTTTAGAGCCCAGGTCAAGCCCAGGCAAGCAAATGGGGCCTTGCAGCCACCAGGTAAACCCAAGGCAAGCGAATGGGGCCTTGCAGCCACCAGGTCAAGCCTGGGAAGGGAATGGGGCCTGGCCCAGGTGGGGGGGGCACTTGTTGGAGGCTTAAGCGCGTGGGGGGGAGGCACTTGATGGAGGCTTAAGCCCCGGCGGTTGTGAGGGTCCTGCATCCTCACTCCCGGTGGTTTTTAGGGAGTGAAGCCCAGGGCGACAGCTAGTCCGGTCACCAGGTCCACCCAAGGCATGCCTAGGGGAAGTTTTGGAGCCCAGGACAACCCCAGGCAAGCAAATGGGGCCTTGCAGACGCCAGGTAAACACGAGGTAAGTGAATGGGGCCTTGTAGCCACCAGGACAACCCCCTGCAGGCCTATGGGGCCTTGCAGCCACCAGGTCAACCCCAGGCAAGCGATTGGGGCCTTGCAGCCACCAGGTCAACCCCAGACAAACGAGTGGGGCCTTGCAGCCAGCAGGACGACCCCCTGCAAGCCTTTGGGGCCCTGCAGCCACCAGGTCAACCTCAGGCAAGTGAATGGGGCCTGACCTAAGTGCGTGGGGCACTCCTTGGAGGCTTAAGTCAGGATGGGGGTGGCACTTGATGGAAGCTTAAGGCCCTGGTGGTTGTGGGGGTCCTGCGTCCGCACTCCCGGTGGTTCTTTGGGAGTGAAGCCAAATGGAGGCAGCAATTCCGGGCTCCAGGACAACCCCAGGCATACCTAGGCGGAATTTTAGAGCCCAGGTCAAGCCCAGGCAAGCGAATGGGGCCTTGCAGCCACCAGGTCAACCCAAGGCAAGCGAATGGGGCCTTGCAGCCACAAGGTCAAGCCTGGGAAGGGAATGGGGCCTGGCCCAGGTGGGGGGGGCACTTGTTGGAGGCTTAAGCGGGTGTGGGGGGGGCACTGGATGGAGGCTTAAGCCCCTGGCGGTTGTGGGGTCCTGCGTCCGCACTCCCGGTGGTTTTTAGGGAGTGAAGCCCAGGGCGGCAGCAAGTCCGGTCACCAGGTCAACCCAAGGCATGCCTAGGGGAACTTTTGGAGCCCACGAGAACCCCAGGCAAGCAATTGGGGCCTTGCAGATGCCAGGTAAACACGAGGTAAGTGAATGGGGCCTTGTAGCCACCAGGACAACCCCCTGCAAGCCTATGGGGCCCTGCAGCCACCAGGTCAACCCCAGGCAAGCGATTGGGGCCTTGCAGCCACCAGGACGACCCCCTGCAAGCCTTTGGGGTCCTGCAGCCAGCAGGTCAACCTCAGGCAAGTGAATGGGGCCTGGCCCAGGTGCGGGGGGCACTCCTTGGAGGCTCAACTCCGGATGCGGGGGGCACTTGATGGAAGCTTAAGGCCCTGATGGTTGTGGGGGTCCTACGTCCGCACTCCCGGTGGTTCTTTGGGAGTGAAGCCCAAGTGCGGCAGCAAGTCCAAGCTCCACGACAACCCCAGGCATGCCTAGGGGGATTTTTGGAGCCCAGGTCAAGCCCAGGCAAGCGAATGGGGCCTTGGAGCCACCAGGTCAACCCAAGGCAAGCGAATGGGGCCGTGCAGCCACCAGGTCAAGCCTGGGAAGGGAATGGGGCCTGGCCCAGGTGCGGGTGGCACTTGTTGGAGGCTTAAGCGGGTGTGGGGGGGCACTGGATGGAGGCTTAAGCCCCTGGCGGTTGTGGGGTCCTGCGTCCGCACTCCCGGTGGTTTTTAGGGTGTGAAGCCCAGGGCGGCAGCAAGTCAGGTCACCAGGTCAACCCAAGGCATGCCTAGGGGAACTTTTGGAGCCCACGACAACCCCAGGCAAGCAAATGGGGCCTTGCAGACGCCAGGTCAACACGTGGTAAGTGAATGGGGCCTTGCAGCCACCAGGTCAAGCCCCTGCAAGCCTATGGGGCCCTGCAGCCACCAGGTCAACCCCAGGCAAGCGATTGGGACCTTGCAGGCACCAGATCAACCCCAGGCAAGCGACTGGGGCCGTGCAGCCACCAGGACGACCCCCTGCAAGCCTTTGGGGCCCTGCAGCCACCAGGTCAACCTCAGGCAAGTGAATGGGGCCTGGCCCAGGTGCGGTGGGCACTCCTTGGAGGCTTAAGTCTGGATGGGGGGGGCAGTTGATGGAAGCTTAAGGCCCTGGTGGTTGTGGGGGTCCTGCGTCCGCACTCCTGGTGGTTCTTTGGGAGTGAAGCCAAATGGAGGCAGCAATTCCGGGCTCCAGGACAAACCCCAGGCATACCTAGGCGGAATTTTAGAGCCCAGGTCAAGCCCAGGCAAGCGAATGGGGCCTTGCAGCCACCAGGTCAACCCAAGGCAACCGTATGGGGCCTTGCAGCCACCAAGTCAAGCCTGGGAAGGGAATGGGGCCTGGCCCAGGTGGGGGGGGCACTTGTTGGAGGCTTAAGCGGGTGTGGGGGGGGCACTTGATGGAGGCTTAAGCCCCTGGCGGTTGTGGGGTCCTGCGTCCGCACTCCCGGTGGCTTTTAGGGAGTGAAGCCCAGGGCGGCAGCAAGTCCGGTCACCAGGTCAACCCAAGGCATGCCTAGGGGAACTTTTGGAGCCCACGACAACCCCAGGCAAGCAAATGGGGCCTTGCAGACGCCAGGTCAACACGTGGTAAGTGAATGGGGCCTTGCAGCCACCAGGTCAACCCCCTGCAAGCCTATGGGGCCCTGCAGCCACCAGGTCAACCCCAGTCAAGCGATTGGGACCTTGCAGGCACCACATCAACCCCAGGCAAGCGATTGGGGCCTGGCCCAGGTGCGGTGGGCACTCTTTGGAGGGTTAAGTCTGGATGCGGGGGGCAGTTGATGGAAGCTTAAGGCCCTGGTGGTTGTGGGGGTCCTGCGTCCGCACTCCTGGAGGTTCTTTGGGAGTGAAGCCAAATGGAGGCAGCAATTCCGGGCTCCAGGACAACCCCAGGCATACCTAGGCGGAATTTTAGAGCCCAGGTCAAGCCCAAGCAAGCGAACGGGGCCTTGCAGCCACCAGGTAAACCCAAGGCAAGCGAATGGGGCCTTACAGCCACAAGGTCAAGCCTGTGAAGGGAATGGGGCCTGGCCCAGGTGGGGGGGGCACTTGTTGGAGGCTTAAGCGGGTGTGGGGGGGGCACTTGATGGAGGCTTAAGCCCCTGGCAGTTGTGGGGTCCTGCGTCCGCACTCCCGGTGGTTTTTAGGGAGTGAAGCCCAGGGCGGCAGCAAGTCCGGTCACCAGGTCAACCCAAGGCATGCCTAGGGGAACTTTTGGAGCCCAGCACAACCCCAGGCAAGCAAATGGGGCCTTGCAGACGGCAGGTAAACATGAGGTAAGTGAATGGGGCCTTGTAGCCACCAGGACAACCCCCTGTAAGCCTATGGGGCCCTGCAGCCACCAGGTCAACCCCAGGCAAGCGTTTGGGGCCTTGCAGCCACCAGGTCAACCCCAGGCAAACGAGTGGGGCCTTGCAGCCACCAGGACGACCCCCTGCAAGCCTTTGGGGCCCTGCAGCCACCTGGTCAACCTCAGGCAAGTGAATGGGGCCTGGCCCAGGTGCGTGGGGCACTCCTTGGAGACTTAAGTCCGAATGGGGGGGGCACTTGATGGAAGCTTAAGGCCCTGGTGGTTGTGGGGGTCCTGCGTCCGCACTCCCGGTGGTTCTTTGGGAGTGAAGCCAAATGGAGGCAGCAGTTCCGGGATTCAGGACAACCCCAGGCATACCTAGGCGGAATTTTAGAGCCCAGGTCAAGCCCAGGCAAGCGAATGGGGCCTTGCAGCCACCAGGTCAACCCAAGGCAAGCGAATGGGGCCTTGCAGCCACAAGGTCAAGCCTGGGAAGGGAATGGGGCCTGGCCCAGGTGGGGGGGGGACTTGTTGGAGGCTTAAGCGGGTGTGGGGGGGGCACTTGATGGAAGCCTTAAGGCCCTGATGGTTGTGGGGGTCCTACGTCCGCACTCCCGGTGGTTCTTTGGGAGTGAAGCCCAAGTGCGGCACCAAGTCCAAGCTCCACGACAACCCCAGGCATGCCTAGGGCGATTTCTGGAGCCCAGGTCAACCCCAGACAAGCGAATGGGGCCTTGCAGCCACCAGGTCAACCCAAGGCAAGCGAATGGGACCTAGCAGGCACCAAGGCAAACCCAGGTATGCGAATGGGGCCTTGCAGCCAACAGGTCAACCCCAGGTAAGCGAATGCGGCCTTGTAGCCACCAGGTCAAGCCTGGAAAGGGAATGGGGCCTGGCCCAGGTGTGGGGGGCACTTGTTGGAGGCTTAAGTCCGTGGGGGGGGGGCACTTGATGGAGGCTTAAGCCCCTGACGGTTGTGAGGGTCCTGCGTCCGCACTCCCGGTGGCTTTTAGGGAGTGAAGCCCAGGGCGGCAGCAAGTCCGGTCACCAGGTCAACCCAAGGCATGCCTAGGGGAAGTTTTGGAGCCCAGGACAACCCCAGGCAAGCAAATGGGGCCTTGCAGACACCAGGTCAACACGAGGTAAGTGAATGGGGCCTTGCAGCCACCAGGTCAACCCCCTGCAAGCCTATGGGGCCCTGCAGGCACCAGGTCAACCCCAGTCAAGCGATTGGGGCCTTGCAGGCACCAGATCAACCCCAGGCAACTGATTGGGGCCGTGCAGCCACCAGGACGACCCCCTGCAAGCCTTTGGGGCCCTGAAGCCACCAGGTCAACCTCAGGCAAGTGAATGCGGCCTGGCCCAGCTGCGGTGGGCACTCCTTGGAGGCTTAAGTCGGGATTGGGGGGGGGAGTTGATGGAAGCTTAAGGCCCTGGTGGTTGTGGGGGTCCTGCGTCCGCACTCCCGGTGGTTCTTTGGGAGTGAAGCCAAATGGAGGCAGCAATTCCGGGCTCCAGGACAACCCCAGGCATACCTAGGCGGAATTTTAGAGCCCAGGTCAAGCCCAGGCAAGCAAATGGGGCCTTGCAGCCACCAGGTAAACCCAAGGCAAGCGAATGGGGCCTTGCAGCCACCAGGTCAAGCCTGGGAAGGGAATGGGGCCTGGCCCAGGTGGGGGGGGCACTTGTTGGAGGCTTAAGCGCGTGGGGGGGGGGCACTTGATGGAGGCTTAAGCCCCGGCGGTTGTGAGGGTCCTGCATCCTCACTCCCGGTGGTTTTTAGGGAGTGAAGCCCAGGGCGACAGCTAGTCCGGTCACCAGGTCCACCCAAGGCATGCCTAGGGGAAGTTTTGGAGCCCAGGACAACCCCAGGCAAGCAAATGGGGCCTTGCAGACGCCAGGTAAACACGAGGTAAGTGAATGGGGCCTTGTAGCCACCAGGACAACCCCCTGCAGGCCTATGGGGCCTTGCAGCCACCAGGTCAACCCCAGGCAAGCGATTGGGGCCTTGCAGCCACCAGGTCAACCCCAGACAAACGAGTGGGGCCTTGCAGCCAGCAGGACGACCCCCTGCAAGCCTTTGGGGCCCTGCAGCCACCAGGTCAACCTCAGGCAAGTGAATGGGGCCTGACCTAAGTGCGTGGGGCACTCCTTGGAGGCTTAAGTCAGGATGGGGGTGGCACTTGATGGAAGCTTAAGGCCCTGGTGGTTGTGGGGGTCCTGCGTCCGCACTCCCGGTGGTTCTTTGGGAGTGAAGCCAAATGGAGGCAGCAATTCCGGGCTCCAGGACAACCCCAGGCATACCTAGGCGGAATTTTAGAGCCCAGGTCAAGCCCAGGCAAGCGAATGGGGCCTTGCAGCCACCAGGTCAACCCAAGGCAAGCGAATGGGGCCTTGCAGCCACAAGGTCAAGCCTGGGAAGGGAATGGGGCCTGGCCCAGGTGGGGGGGGCACTTGTTGGAGGCTTAAGCGGGTGTGGGGGGGGCACTGGATGGAGGCTTAAGCCCCTGGCGGTTGTGGGGTCCTGCGTCCGCACTCCCGGTGGTTTTTAGGGAGTGAAGCCCAGGGCGGCAGCAAGTCCGGTCACCAGGTCAACCCAAGGCATGCCTAGGGGAACTTTTGGAGCCCACGAGAACCCCAGGCAAGCAATTGGGGCCTTGCAGATGCCAGGTAAACACGAGGTAAGTGAATGGGGCCTTGTAGCCACCAGGACAACCCCCTGCAAGCCTATGGGGCCCTGCAGCCACCAGGTCAACCCCAGGCAAGCGATTGGGGCCTTGCAGCCACCAGGACGACCCCCTGCAAGCCTTTGGGGTCCTGCAGCCAGCAGGTCAACCTCAGGCAAGTGAATGGGGCCTGGCCCAGGTGCGGGGGGCACTCCTTGGAGGCTCAACTCCGGATGCGGGGGGCACTTGATGGAAGCTTAAGGCCCTGATGGTTGTGGGGGTCCTACGTCCGCACTCCCGGTGGTTCTTTGGGAGTGAAGCCCAAGTGCGGCAGCAAGTCCAAGCTCCACGACAACCCCAGGCATGCCTAGGGGGATTTTTGGAGCCCAGGTCAAGCCCAGGCAAGCGAATGGGGCCTTGGAGCCACCAGGTCAACCCAAGGCAAGCGAATGGGGCCGTGCAGCCACCAGGTCAAGCCTGGGAAGGGAATGGGGCCTGGCCCAGGTGCGGGTGGCACTTGTTGGAGGCTTAAGCGGGTGTGGGGGGGCACTGGATGGAGGCTTAAGCCCCTGGCGGTTGTGGGGTCCTGCGTCCGCACTCCCGGTGGTTTTTAGGGTGTGAAGCCCAGGGCGGCAGCAAGTCAGGTCACCAGGTCAACCCAAGGCATGCCTAGGGGAACTTTTGGAGCCCACGACAACCCCAGGCAAGCAAATGGGGCCTTGCAGACGCCAGGTCAACACGTGGTAAGTGAATGGGGCCTTGCAGCCACCAGGTCAAGCCCCTGCAAGCCTATGGGGCCCTGCAGCCACCAGGTCAACCCCAGGCAAGCGATTGGGACCTTGCAGGCACCAGATCAACCCCAGGCAAGCGACTGGGGCCGTGCAGCCACCAGGACGACCCCCTGCAAGCCTTTGGGGCCCTGCAGCCACCAGGTCAACCTCAGGCAAGTGAATGGGGCCTGGCCCAGGTGCGGTGGGCACTCCTTGGAGGCTTAAGTCTGGATGGGGGGGGCAGTTGATGGAAGCTTAAGGCCCTGGTGGTTGTGGGGGTCCTGCGTCCGCACTCCTGGTGGTTCTTTGGGAGTGAAGCCAAATGGAGGCAGCAATTCCGGGCTCCAGGACAAACCCCAGGCATACCTAGGCGGAATTTTAGAGCCCAGGTCAAGCCCAGGCAAGCGAATGGGGCCTTGCAGCCACCAGGTCAACCCAAGGCAACCGTATGGGGCCTTGCAGCCACCAAGTCAAGCCTGGGAAGGGAATGGGGCCTGGCCCAGGTGGGGGGGGCACTTGTTGGAGGCTTAAGCGGGTGTGGGGGGGGCACTTGATGGAGGCTTAAGCCCCTGGCGGTTGTGGGGTCCTGCGTCCGCACTCCCGGTGGCTTTTAGGGAGTGAAGCCCAGGGCGGCAGCAAGTCCGGTCACCAGGTCAACCCAAGGCATGCCTAGGGGAACTTTTGGAGCCCACGACAACCCCAGGCAAGCAAATGGGGCCTTGCAGACGCCAGGTCAACACGTGGTAAGTGAATGGGGCCTTGCAGCCACCAGGTCAACCCCCTGCAAGCCTATGGGGCCCTGCAGCCACCAGGTCAACCCCAGTCAAGCGATTGGGACCTTGCAGGCACCACATCAACCCCAGGCAAGCGATTGGGGCCTGGCCCAGGTGCGGTGGGCACTCTTTGGAGGGTTAAGTCTGGATGCGGGGGGCAGTTGATGGAAGCTTAAGGCCCTGGTGGTTGTGGGGGTCCTGCGTCCGCACTCCTGGAGGTTCTTTGGGAGTGAAGCCAAATGGAGGCAGCAATTCCGGGCTCCAGGACAACCCCAGGCATACCTAGGCGGAATTTTAGAGCCCAGGTCAAGCCCAAGCAAGCGAACGGGGCCTTGCAGCCACCAGGTAAACCCAAGGCAAGCGAATGGGGCCTTACAGCCACAAGGTCAAGCCTGTGAAGGGAATGGGGCCTGGCCCAGGTGGGGGGGGCACTTGTTGGAGGCTTAAGCGGGTGTGGGGGGGGCACTTGATGGAGGCTTAAGCCCCTGGCAGTTGTGGGGTCCTGCGTCCGCACTCCCGGTGGTTTTTAGGGAGTGAAGCCCAGGGCGGCAGCAAGTCCGGTCACCAGGTCAACCCAAGGCATGCCTAGGGGAACTTTTGGAGCCCAGCACAACCCCAGGCAAGCAAATGGGGCCTTGCAGACGGCAGGTAAACATGAGGTAAGTGAATGGGGCCTTGTAGCCACCAGGACAACCCCCTGTAAGCCTATGGGGCCCTGCAGCCACCAGGTCAACCCCAGGCAAGCGTTTGGGGCCTTGCAGCCACCAGGTCAACCCCAGGCAAACGAGTGGGGCCTTGCAGCCACCAGGACGACCCCCTGCAAGCCTTTGGGGCCCTGCAGCCACCTGGTCAACCTCAGGCAAGTGAATGGGGCCTGGCCCAGGTGCGTGGGGCACTCCTTGGAGACTTAAGTCCGAATGGGGGGGGCACTTGATGGAAGCTTAAGGCCCTGGTGGTTGTGGGGGTCCTGCGTCCGCACTCCCGGTGGTTCTTTGGGAGTGAAGCCAAATGGAGGCAGCAGTTCCGGGATTCAGGACAACCCCAGGCATACCTAGGCGGAATTTTAGAGCCCAGGTCAAGCCCAGGCAAGCGAATGGGGCCTTGCAGCCACCAGGTCAACCCAAGGCAAGCGAATGGGGCCTTGCAGCCACAAGGTCAAGCCTGGGAAGGGAATGGGGCCTGGCCCAGGTGGGGGGGGGACTTGTTGGAGGCTTAAGCGGGTGGGGCGGCAGCAAGTCCGGTCACCAGGTCAACCCAAGGCATGCCTAGGGGAATTTTTGGAGCCCAGGACAACCCCAGGCAAGCAAATGGGGCCTTCTAGACGCCAGGTCAACACGAGGTAAGTGAATGGGGACTTGCAGCCACCAGGTCAACCCCCTGCAAGCCTATGGGGCCCTGCAGCCACCAGGTCAACCCCAGTCAAGCGATTGGGGCCTTGCAGGCACCAGATCAACCCCAGGCAAGCGATTGGGGCCGTGCAGCCACCAGGACGACCCCCTGCAAGCCTTTGGGGCCCTGCAGCCACCAGGTCAACCTCAGGCAAGTGAATGGGGCCTGGCCCAGGTGCGGTGGGCACTCCTTGGAGGCTTAAGTCCGGATGGGGGGGGCAGTTGATGGAAGCTTAAGGCCCTGGTGGTTGTGGGGGTCCTGCGTCCGCACTCCCGGTGGTTCTTTGGGAGTGAAGCCAAATGGAGGCAGTAATTCCGGGCTCCAGGACAACCCCTGGGGGGGGCACTTGATGGAAGCCTTAAGGCCCTGATGGTTGTGGGGGTCCTACGTCCGCACTCCCGGTGGTTCTTTGGGAGTGAAGCCCAAGTGCGGCACCAAGTCCAAGCTCCACGACAACCCCAGGCATGCCTAGGGCGATTTCTGGAGCCCAGGTCAACCCCAGACAAGCGAATGGGGCCTTGCAGCCACCAGGTCAACCCAAGGCAAGCGAATGGGACCTAGCAGGCACCAAGGCAAACCCAGGTATGCGAATGGGGCCTTGCAGCCAACAGGTCAACCCCAGGTAAGCGAATGCGGCCTTGTAGCCACCAGGTCAAGCCTGGAAAGGGAATGGGGCCTGGCCCAGGTGTGGGGGGCACTTGTTGGAGGCTTAAGTCCGTGGGGGGGGGGCACTTGATGGAGGCTTAAGCCCCTGACGGTTGTGAGGGTCCTGCGTCCGCACTCCCGGTGGCTTTTAGGGAGTGAAGCCCAGGGCGGCAGCAAGTCCGGTCACCAGGTCAACCCAAGGCATGCCTAGGGGAAGTTTTGGAGCCCAGGACAACCCCAGGCAAGCAAATGGGGCCTTGCAGACACCAGGTCAACACGAGGTAAGTGAATGGGGCCTTGCAGCCACCAGGTCAACCCCCTGCAAGCCTATGGGGCCCTGCAGGCACCAGGTCAACCCCAGTCAAGCGATTGGGGCCTTGCAGGCACCAGATCAACCCCAGGCAACTGATTGGGGCCGTGCAGCCACCAGGACGACCCCCTGCAAGCCTTTGGGGCCCTGAAGCCACCAGGTCAACCTCAGGCAAGTGAATGCGGCCTGGCCCAGCTGCGGTGGGCACTCCTTGGAGGCTTAAGTCGGGATTGGGGGGGGGAGTTGATGGAAGCTTAAGGCCCTGGTGGTTGTGGGGGTCCTGCGTCCGCACTCCCGGTGGTTCTTTGGGAGTGAAGCCAAATGGAGGCAGCAATTCCGGGCTCCAGGACAACCCCAGGCATACCTAGGCGGAATTTTAGAGCCCAGGTCAAGCCCAGGCAAGCAAATGGGGCCTTGCAGCCACCAGGTAAACCCAAGGCAAGCGAATGGGGCCTTGCAGCCACCAGGTCAAGCCTGGGAAGGGAATGGGGCCTGGCCCAGGTGGGGGGGGCACTTGTTGGAGGCTTAAGCGCGTGGGGGGGGGCACTTGATGGAGGCTTAAGCCCCGGCGGTTGTGAGGGTCCTGCATCCTCACTCCCGGTGGTTTTTAGGGAGTGAAGCCCAGGGCGACAGCTAGTCCGGTCACCAGGTCCACCCAAGGCATGCCTAGGGGAAGTTTTGGAGCCCAGGACAACCCCAGGCAAGCAAATGGGGCCTTGCAGACGCCAGGTAAACACGAGGTAAGTGAATGGGGCCTTGTAGCCACCAGGACAACCCCCTGCAGGCCTATGGGGCCTTGCAGCCACCAGGTCAACCCCAGGCAAGCGATTGGGGCCTTGCAGCCACCAGGTCAACCCCAGACAAACGAGTGGGGCCTTGCAGCCACCAGGACGACCCCCTGCAAGCCTTTGGGGCCCTGCAGCCACCAGGTCAACCTCAGGCAAGTGAATGGGGCCTGACCTAGGTGCGTGGGGCACTCCTTGGAGGCTTAAGTCAGGATGGGGGTGGCACTTGATGGAAGCTTAAGGCCCTGGTGGTTGTGGGGGTCCTGCGTCCGCACTCCCGGTGGTTCTTTGGGAGTGAAGCCAAATGGAGGCAGCAATTCCGGGCTCCAGGACAACCCCAGGCATACCTAGGCGGAATTTTAGAGCCCAGGTCAAGCCCAGGCAAGCGAATGGGGCCTTGCAGCCACCAGGTCAACCCAAGGCAAGCGAATGGGGCCTTGCAGCCACAAGGTCAAGCCTGGGAAGGGAATGGGGCCTGGCCCAGGTGGGGGGGGCACTTGTTGGAGGCTTAAGCGGGTGTGGGGGGGGCACTGGATGGAGGCTTAAGCCCCTGGCGGTTGTGGGGTCCTGCGTCCGCACTCCCGGTGGTTTTTAGGGAGTGAAGCCCAGGGCGGCAGCAAGTCCGGTCACCAGGTCAACCCAAGGCATGCCTAGGGGAACTTTTGGAGCCCACGAGAACCCCAGGCAAGCAATTGGGGCCTTGCAGATGCCAGGTAAACACGAGGTAAGTGAATGGGGCCTTGTAGCCACCAGGACAACCCCCTGCAAGCCTATGGGGCCCTGCAGCCACCAGGTCAACCCCAGGCAAGCGATTGGGGCCTTGCAGCCACCAGGACGACCCCCTGCAAGCCTTTGGGGTCCTGCAGCCAGCAGGTCAACCTCAGGCAAGTGAATGGGGCCTGGCCCAGGTGCGGGGGGCACTCCTTGGAGGCTCAACTCCGGATGCGGGGGGCACTTGATGGAAGCTTAAGGCCCTGATGGTTGTGGGGGTCCTACGTCCGCACTCCCGGTGGTTCTTTGGGAGTGAAGCCCAAGTGCGGCAGCAAGTCCAAGCTCCACGACAACCCCAGGCATGCCTAGGGGGATTTTTGGAGCCCAGGTCAAGCCCAGGCAAGCGAATGGGGCCTTGGAGCCACCAGGTCAACCCAAGGCAAGCGAATGGGGCCGTGCAGCCACCAGGTCAAGCCTGGGAAGGGAATGGGGCCTGGCCCAGGTGCGGGTGGCACTTGTTGGAGGCTTAAGCGGGTGTGGGGGGGCACTGGATGGAGGCTTAAGCCCCTGGCGGTTGTGGGGTCCTGCGTCCGCACTCCCGGTGGTTTTTAGGGTGTGAAGCCCAGGGCGGCAGCAAGTCAGGTCACCAGGTCAACCCAAGGCATGCCTAGGGGAACTTTTGGAGCCCACGACAACCCCAGGCAAGCAAATGGGGCCTTGCAGACGCCAGGTCAACACGTGGTAAGTGAATGGGGCCTTGCAGCCACCAGGTCAAGCCCCTGCAAGCCTATGGGGCCCTGCAGCCACCAGGTCAACCCCAGGCAAGCGATTGGGACCTTGCAGGCACCAGATCAACCCCAGGCAAGCGACTGGGGCCGTGCAGCCACCAGGACGACCCCCTGCAAGCCTTTGGGGCCCTGCAGCCACCAGGTCAACCTCAGGCAAGTGAATGGGGCCTGGCCCAGGTGCGGTGGGCACTCCTTGGAGGCTTAAGTCTGGATGGGGGGGGCAGTTGATGGAAGCTTAAGGCCCTGGTGGTTGTGGGGGTCCTGCGTCCGCACTCCTGGTGGTTCTTTGGGAGTGAAGCCAAATGGAGGCAGCAATTCCGGGCTCCAGGACAAACCCCAGGCATACCTAGGCGGAATTTTAGAGCCCAGGTCAAGCCCAGGCAAGCGAATGGGGCCTTGCAGCCACCAGGTCAACCCAAGGCAACCGTATGGGGCCTTGCAGCCACCAAGTCAAGCCTGGGAAGGGAATGGGGCCTGGCCCAGGTGGGGGGGGCACTTGTTGGAGGCTTAAGCGGGTGTGGGGGGGGCACTTGATGGAGGCTTAAGCCCCTGGCGGTTGTGGGGTCCTGCGTCCGCACTCCCGGTGGCTTTTAGGGAGTGAAGCCCAGGGCGGCAGCAAGTCCGGTCACCAGGTCAACCCAAGGCATGCCTAGGGGAACTTTTGGAGCCCACGACAACCCCAGGCAAGCAAATGGGGCCTTGCAGACGCCAGGTCAACACGTGGTAAGTGAATGGGGCCTTGCAGCCACCAGGTCAACCCCCTGCAAGCCTATGGGGCCCTGCAGCCACCAGGTCAACCCCAGTCAAGCGATTGGGACCTTGCAGGCACCACATCAACCCCAGGCAAGCGATTGGGGCCTGGCCCAGGTGCGGTGGGCACTCTTTGGAGGGTTAAGTCTGGATGCGGGGGGCAGTTGATGGAAGCTTAAGGCCCTGGTGGTTGTGGGGGTCCTGCGTCCGCACTCCTGGAGGTTCTTTGGGAGTGAAGCCAAATGGAGGCAGCAATTCCGGGCTCCAGGACAACCCCAGGCATACCTAGGCGGAATTTTAGAGCCCAGGTCAAGCCCAAGCAAGCGAACGGGGCCTTGCAGCCACCAGGTAAACCCAAGGCAAGCGAATGGGGCCTTACAGCCACAAGGTCAAGCCTGTGAAGGGAATGGGGCCTGGCCCAGGTGGGGGGGGCACTTGTTGGAGGCTTAAGCGGGTGTGGGGGGGGCACTTGATGGAGGCTTAAGCCCCTGGCAGTTGTGGGGTCCTGCGTCCGCACTCCCGGTGGTTTTTAGGGAGTGAAGCCCAGGGCGGCAGCAAGTCCGGTCACCAGGTCAACCCAAGGCATGCCTAGGGGAACTTTTGGAGCCCAGCACAACCCCAGGCAAGCAAATGGGGCCTTGCAGACGGCAGGTAAACATGAGGTAAGTGAATGGGGCCTTGTAGCCACCAGGACAACCCCCTGTAAGCCTATGGGGCCCTGCAGCCACCAGGTCAACCCCAGGCAAGCGTTTGGGGCCTTGCAGCCACCAGGTCAACCCCAGGCAAACGAGTGGGGCCTTGCAGCCACCAGGACGACCCCCTGCAAGCCTTTGGGGCCCTGCAGCCACCTGGTCAACCTCAGGCAAGTGAATGGGGCCTGGCCCAGCTGCGTGGGGCACTCCTTGGAGACTTAAGTCCGAATGGGGGGGGCACTTGATGGAAGCTTAAGGCCCTGGTGGTTGTGGGGGTCCTGCGTCCGCACTCCCGGTGGTTCTTTGGGAGTGAAGCCAAATGGAGGCAGCAGTTCCGGGATTCAGGACAACCCCAGGCATACCTAGGCGGAATTTTAGAGCCCAGGTCAAGCCCAGGCAAGCGAATGGGGCCTTGCAGCCACCAGGTCAACCCAAGGCAAGCGAATGGGGCCTTGCAGCCACAAGGTCAAGCCTGGGAAGGGAATGGGGCCTGGCCCAGGTGGGGGGGGGACTTGTTGGAGGCTTAAGCGGGTGTGGGGGGGGCACTTGATGGAAGCCTTAAGGCCCTGATGGTTGTGGGGGTCCTACGTCCGCACTCCCGGTGGTTCTTTGGGAGTGAAGCCCAAGTGCGGCACCAAGTCCAAGCTCCACGACAACCCCAGGCATGCCTAGGGCGATTTCTGGAGCCCAGGTCAACCCCAGACAAGCGAATGGGGCCTTGCAGCCACCAGGTCAACCCAAGGCAAGCGAATGGGACCTAGCAGGCACCAAGGCAAACCCAGGTATGCGAATGGGGCCTTGCAGCCAACAGGTCAACCCCAGGTAAGCGAATGCGGCCTTGTAGCCACCAGGTCAAGCCTGGAAAGGGAATGGGGCCTGGCCCAGGTGTGGGGGGCACTTGTTGGAGGCTTAAGTCCGTGGGGGGGGGCACTTGATGGAGGCTTAAGCCCCTGACGGTTGTGAGGGTCCTGCGTCCGCACTCCCGGTGGCTTTTAGGGAGTGAAGCCCAGGGCGGCAGCAAGTCCGGTCACCAGGTCAACCCAAGGCATGCCTAGGGGAAGTTTTGGAGCCCAGGACAACCCCAGGCAAGCAAATGGGGCCTTGCAGACACCAGGTCAACACGAGGTAAGTGAATGGGGCCTTGCAGCCACCAGGTCAACCCCCTGCAAGCCTATGGGGCCCTGCAGGCACCAGGTCAACCCCAGTCAAGCGATTGGGGCCTTGCAGGCACCAGATCAACCCCAGGCAACTGATTGGGGCCGTGCAGCCACCAGGACGACCCCCTGCAAGCCTTTGGGGCCCTGAAGCCACCAGGTCAACCTCAGGCAAGTGAATGCGGCCTGGCCCAGCTGCGGTGGGCACTCCTTGGAGGCTTAAGTCGGGATTGGGGGGGGGAGTTGATGGAAGCTTAAGGCCCTGGTGGTTGTGGGGGTCCTGCGTCCGCACTCCCGGTGGTTCTTTGGGAGTGAAGCCAAATGGAGGCAGCAATTCCGGGCTCCAGGACAACCCCAGGCATACCTAGGCGGAATTTTAGAGCCCAGGTCAAGCCCAGGCAAGCAAATGGGGCCTTGCAGCCACCAGGTAAACCCAAGGCAAGCGAATGGGGCCTTGCAGCCACCAGGTCAAGCCTGGGAAGGGAATGGGGCCTGGCCCAGGTGGGGGGGGCACTTGTTGGAGGCTTAAGCGCGTGGGGGGGGGCACTTGATGGAGGCTTAAGCCCCGGCGGTTGTGAGGGTCCTGCATCCTCACTCCCGGTGGTTTTTAGGGAGTGAAGCCCAGGGCGACAGCTAGTCCGGTCACCAGGTCCACCCAAGGCATGCCTAGGGGAAGTTTTGGAGCCCAGGACAACCCCAGGCAAGCAAATGGGGCCTTGCAGACGCCAGGTAAACACGAGGTAAGTGAATGGGGCCTTGTAGCCACCAGGACAACCCCCTGCAGGCCTATGGGGCCTTGCAGCCACCAGGTCAACCCCAGGCAAGCGATTGGGGCCTTGCAGCCACCAGGTCAACCCCAGACAAACGAGTGGGGCCTTGCAGCCACCAGGACGACCCCCTGCAAGCCTTTGGGGCCCTGCAGCCACCAGGTCAACCTCAGGCAAGTGAATGGGGCCTGACCTAGGTGCGTGGGGCACTCCTTGGAGGCTTAAGTCAGGATGGGGGTGGCACTTGATGGAAGCTTAAGGCCCTGGTGGTTGTGGGGGTCCTGCGTCCGCACTCCCGGTGGTTCTTTGGGAGTGAAGCCAAATGGAGGCAGCAATTCCGGGCTCCAGGACAACCCCAGGCATACCTAGGCGGAATTTTAGAGCCCAGGTCAAGCCCAGGCAAGCGAATGGGGCCTTGCAGCCACCAGGTCAACCCAAGGCAAGCGAATGGGGCCTTGCAGCCACAAGGTCAAGCCTGGGAAGGGAATGGGGCCTGGCCCAGGTGGGGGGGGCACTTGTTGGAGGCTTAAGCGGGTGCCTTGCAGCCACAAGGTCAAGCCTGGGAAGGGAATGGGGCCTGGCCCAGGTGGGGGGGGCACTTGTTGGAGGCTTAAGCGGGTGTGGGGGGGGCACTTGATGGAGGCTTAAGCCCCTGGCGGTTGTGGGGTCCTGCGTCCGCACTCCCGGTGGTTTTTAGGGAGTGAAGCCCAGGGCGGCAGCAAGTCCGGTCACCAGGTCAACCCAAGGCATGCCTAGGGGAACTTTTGGAGCCCACGAGAACCCCAGGCAAGCAATTGGGGCCTTGCAGATGCCAGGTAAACACGAGGTAAGTGAATGGGGCCTTGTAGCCACCAGGACAACCCCCTGCAAGCCTATGGGGCCCTGCAGCCACCAGGTCAACCCCAGGCAAGCGATTGGGGCCTTGCAGCCACCAGGACGACCCCCTGCAAGCCTTTGGGGCCCTGCAGCCACCAGGTCAACCTCAGGCAAGTGAATGGGGCCTGGCCCAGGTGCGGGGGGCACTCCTTGGAGGCTCAACTCCGGATGCGGGGGGCACTTGATGGAAGCTTAAGGCCCTGATGGTTGTGGGGGTCCTACGTCCGCACTCCCGGTGGTTCTTTGGGAGTGAAGCCCAAGTGCGGCAGCAAGTCCAAGCTCCACGACAACCCCAGGCATGCCTAGGGGGATTTTTGGAGCCCAGGTCAAGCCCAGGCAAGCGAATGGGGCCTTGCAGCCACCAGGTCAACCCAAGGCAAGCGAATGGGGCCTTGCAGCCACCAGGTCAAGCCTGGGAAGGGAATGGGGCCTGGCCCAGGTGGGGGGGGCACTTGTTGGAGGCTTAAGCGGGTGTGGGGGGGCACTTGATGGAGGCTTAAGCCCCTGGCGGTTGTGGGGTCCTGCGTCCGCACTCCCGGTGGTTTTTAGGGAGTGAAGCCCAGGGCGGCAGCAAGTCCGGTCACCAGGTCAACCCAAGGCATGCCTAGGGGAACTTTTGGAGCCCAGGACAACCCCAGGCAAGCAAATGGGGCCTTGCAGACGCCAGGTCAACACGAGGTAAGTGAATGGGGCCTTGCAGCCACCAGGTCAACCCCCTGCAAGCCTATGGGGCCCTGCAGCCACCAGGTCAACCCCAGGCAAGCGATTGGGGCCTTGCAGGCACCAGATCAACCCCAGGCAAGCGATTGGGGCCGTGCAGCCACCAGGACGACCCCCTGCAAGCCTTTGGGGCCCTGCAGCCACCAGGTCAACCTCAGGCAAGTGAATGGGGCCTGGCCCAGGTGCGGTGGGCACTCCTTGGAGGCTTAAGTCTGGATGGGGGGGGCAGTTGATGGAAGCTTAAGGCCCTGGTGGTTGTGGGGGTCCTGCGTCCGCACTCCCGGTGGTTCTTTGGGAGTGAAGCCAAATGGAGGCAGCAATTCCGGGCTCCAGGACAAACCCCAGGCATACCTAGGCGGAATTTTAGAGCCCAGGTCAAGCCCAGGCAAGCGAATGGGGCCTTGCAGCCACCAGGTAAACCCAAGGCAAGCGAATGGGGCCTTGCAGCCACCAGGTCAAGCCTGGGAAGGGAATGGGGCCTGGCCCAGGTGGGGGGGGCACTTGTTGGAGGCTTAAGCCCGTGTGGGGGGGGCACTTGATGGAGGCTTAAGCCCCTGGCGGTTGTGAGGGTCCTGCGTCCGCACTCCCGGTGGTTTTTAGGGAGTGAAGCCCAGGGCGGCAGCAAGTCCGGTCACCAGGTCAACCCAAGGCATGCCTAGGGGAACTTTTGGAGCCCAGGACAACCCCAGGCAAGCAAATGGGGCCTTGCAGACGCCAGGTCAACACGTGGTAAGTGAATGGGGCCTTGCAGCCACCAGGTCAACCCCCTGCAAGCCTATGGGGCCCTGCAGCCACCAGGTCAACCCCAGGCAAGCGATTGGGGCCTTGCAGCCACCAGGTCAACCCCCAAACGAGTGGGGCCTTGCAGCCACCAGGACGACCCCCTGCAAGCCTTTGGGGCCCTGCAGCACCAGGTCAACCTTAGGCAAGTGAATGGGGCCTGGCCCAGGTGCGGTGGGCACTCTTTGGAGGGTTAAGTCTGGATGCGGGGGGCAGTTGATGGAAGCTTAAGGCCCTGGTGGTTGTGGGGGTCCTGCGTCCGCACTCCTGGAGGTTCTTTGGGAGTGAAGCCAAATGGAGGCAGCAATTCCGGGCTCCAGGACAACCCCAGGCATAGGGGGACTTTTGGAGCGCAGGTCAA